>NC_056737.1:1041183056-1041391362 GCF_019279795.1 Protopterus annectens
ACCACAGATTAACTGCATCTTAAACTCTTAATAAAAGCAGCAGGCCTTTGTCTTGCAAGAGCATTTCATTTTGCTTAAAAATTGTTTCCTTTTTGTTAGTCTGACCTTAATAAGCAATTTTCCTTACCTGCTTCCCTTTCTAGACACGCACAGTTTAGACCATCTGACAAGGTCTGACTGGTGGAGAGTAAAGATGTGCAGACGTTATGACAACTGGGCCAGCTTTGGCTGTAAGAAGCCTTCATAGGCTTTGCTTTTAAGAATGTTCAGCATCATTTGAACAAGTGTAGATTCTTACCACCTAATACATCACTGTACACTACTTGAAAAAGCTAATTGGCTCCCTGTTTAAAATGCGGCTGCAATATTACTAACTGCTGTTATTTTCAAGGTCCTAAACCACACTGTCCCTATGCCTGCCCCCCCCCCAAAACGCACACGCGCTCACACACACAGACACACGCTCACACACACACACATGCACGCACAAAAGAAAACTTGCCTATACAAATCGATAACCGATACTTGCAGTACAGCTATTTCAACCACGTTCACCCACACTTTAAAACTCTTTGGGAGAAACAGCATTTCCCACACTTTGTGTTGCTATATGGAATCACCTACCCTTTGACCTCAAGGAGGAGGGAACCATAAAGATTTTAAGGAGACTCTTAAAGGATATCTCACTGCTGAAGCCAGTTTCAGATGCTACCGGGACCATGGTTGACTACCTTGTTTCAGCTTTGATTTCTGTGTGTAACCATGTGCTATTCATTTACTAGATTATGTAAATTAAGTTAAATATCTATAATTATACTTTTAATCACTGTGCCTTGTGCTCAGGCTGTGACTGAAAAGGGTCAGTTGTCCAGCTCACCTGGTTAGCAAATTGCAATAAATAAATTTGAGACTATTTGAACCCATGTTCTAGTATTTCAGTTCAGAGAGTTTGTCTTCATCAGTGTGGTTCTAATAGCCAGCTGCAAAGCAGATCTGAATAGTAAGTATCAAGTCTAACGAAGCATGTCGTCATGCATATGGGGTAAGTATTCATACATGCAGACATTAAACTAGTGTCCTTTTTGATACGTTACAATATGCTTATGCCAAATGCAAGTCTCTAGGTATGTTTCATTAACATCCTATCTTGGTTAAAATTATTTACAAATGTTACAATTTTCCCATTTTTTAAATCTGTACCTTTTTTGCAAACACAGCACATCAATAGCTGTCTTTGCTTTTAACATGGGTTTTTCTGGCTGTTCAAGCATAAAAAATTTGTATTCGCAGCAATACCAATTTTGTGGCAGAATTTCTGAACCTTGTCCCTGAGTCTTCCCCTTCACTTAATGCAACTCATTCTAAATGCTGTACAGAAGAAAAGTGAGAGGAGGGCTTGTCTGGTTACTTCTGAATTTGACATCTCTTTTATGTTGCTTCTACTCATAATATCACATTTAGAGTACAGATCTACTGGTGATTATTTACTTTTCGGGATTAGATATTATAAAAAGGCCCTTTCTAATAACTTGTACAGATGGTCACAAAACTATTGAATTAAGATAAAACAAGATTTCTGAGGAAGTCCTTGATTGTCTTGGACAAAAGCGCTTAATCTTATTTGTGCCCTGTCTTAAAATACGTTTTTGTTACGTTACTGACTTTGCTCCCTGTGATTGAGCAGTGGATTTTAAGCTGTGACTTTGTATTTTGTTGTCTGGTTCCAGGGCTGATCTTTGGTTTAGTGTTCTTTTTCAGATCTGGTTCCATTCCAGTTTGTTCATAAAACAAAGTTAAACAATAGGAACATTTCAGTAAATGGCAATCCGTTCACTCATCAGATTCCATTATATACACTAGTAACACATCTATTAGCTTCTGTAAATCTACCTTAGATTTAAAAAAAAAATTGCATTAGATGTTATAAGAGTTTTGCATTATGACATTTTGAAGCTATGATAAATCAGGATCAGTCTCAGAAAAACCTGAAAAAAAATTGGCTCATGGGTACTTACTAGGCTATTGATCTTTAAATCCTACCCATCCTTGGCTGCTGTATGCACCTGGCTAGGAGTGTGCTCAGTTTCTGTTTTTTACCCTGCATATTCCCCTTGGGACCTCGCCTGGGTGGATACTTATACCCATCTAAAGTCATCAGATTCTTCCATTGTTCTGTGGTCCTGCAATATTTACCTCTCTGCTGCCTTAACCCCTGCTGGGAAGGTTGAAGCAAGTCTCCCCAAAGGACATTGAGGAACTGTTTTTTACCCTGCATATTCCCCTTGTGACCTCGCCTGGGTGGATACTTATACCCAACTAAAGTCATCAGATTCTTCCATTGTTCTGTGGTCCTGCAATATTTACCTCTCTGCTGCCTTAACCCCTGTTGGGAAGGTTGAAGCAAGTCTCCCCAAAGGACATTGAGGAAGTACGTGTATCTGCTGCTACCAAGCTTCTGTAATTTTACTCCTTGTTGTTATTTGTGTACGCTATCTCCCCGCCAGGACAGCCAGTGGCCTATACCCCTCTTATCTTTGCCTCTCTACTCTCACCCTCATTCTAATTTCTCTAATCCTTACAGGCTCCTTCCCATTCAATCCTCTTTAGCCCATTCGCTGCCCTAGTGACCTAGTGTACTTCTACACTTATCACAAGAGGGTACCCCTCCCCACTGATATTCCATTACTTTACTACTTGCTTTCTTCCCTTACTAGCCTTTAGTTTCATCTCTCACTGAACTCTCAGCCCACTCCACCTATTACATCCAGAACCTTACTTACCCTCTTACAGCTTATTTTCCTGCAATCTAAGCTCCACTGATTGGCTCTCATCCTTCTCCTAGCACTCCGCTCCCCTACCCTGCCCCCAATTCCCACCCGCCCCCAGCACCACTAGCTATATTTCCTCTTCTTACCACACCCACTTCCTCCCTACACCAATCCATCACCGATACCCTTGACACACCCAGTATCTTCTATTCACCTACTTGTTACCACACCCTCTAATTAACTACACCATCAGACTCCAGATCTACACTTTAACTCTGATAACTGACCCTATCTTTCCCCTTACACCAGCTTCTACCATTTCTACCACCTCCTTCTTAACTCTGCACTCCCCACTACAATCTTCGCCTATACCACCACATCCTCCTATATTTACCTTTAAAAACATACTTAATTTGTTTAGCTTACTACTAACTAAGTAACCTTAATCATCATGCTTTTAAAACCTTCATCTATCTCTATTTTACTATTATTACTTCTAAACCTTTCCTATCTTCACTACCTCACCCAGCCTAGAAACTGTCACCATTCACGTCTCTATCACACAACCGGCCATCAAACTTCCCCCCTCTCACACTCGCCTATCTCTCCCCATCTATTTCCTATAAAACAACACTTATTCTTCTCCTACAAAATACTCACTTCTCCTAAACTCTCCATCCCCACTACTACCAAAAACCCCTTCACCATCACAACAGTACCCAACCCTTTTACTAAATTACTTAATTACCTCTCCAACCACATCCTTCACCTAGCTACCTGTCTCTTATCAGGCGATATTCATCCCAACCCAGGCCCCTTTACCTCTACCACCATACACAAGCCTCTATTACTTCTTTAAACTCCCAAAGCATAGTCAACAAAATAGCAACCCTCCATGCCTGGCTCACATATAATAAACCTGACATCCTATCTATCTCAGAAACATGGCTAAAACCCTCTATAAAAGACTCCGAAATAATTCCACCTAACTACTCTATCATTAGAAAAGACAGGTCTCATAAAAAAGGCGGTGGTGTAGCTCTCTTATTTTCAACATCCTTGTTAATTACTCCCTACGACAAACCTATTCCACAATTCAACAATGCTGAAATACTCCTCACCCTCCTACAAGTCAACAAGCATAAACACATATATCTTGTATCTCTCTATATCCCCCCTGGTGACTATCTCTACATTAGAAGACATCCTCTCTTGGCTCTCCAACAACATTAGTAATGAAACCATAATTTTAGGCGATGTAAATATCAATTGGACCTCCATTCAATCTCCAACCAACCCCCTTAACATTAACCTATATAACTTCTCCCAGCTAATCATCGAAGTAACTCGTCCATCTAAAAACCTTTCCTGTGGCAGTATATTAGATTGGATCCTTGTCTCACACCCACACTATCACTCTGACAGCTGTATTCTTCCCGACGCTCTAAGTGATCATTTGCCCATCTTCACTTATCGACTCCCTGCATCTCTCAATTCCCCACACTTATATTACTACCCGCAACCACAAAAATTTCAACCCAACAAACTTTTCAAATTCTCTAAAAGCGATTAATTGGAACAATCTAAAGACACTATCCTTAGATGATGCAGTCTCCCACTTTAACTCTACATTCTTAAAGATACTTGATTCCCAAGCCCCCTTAAGGACAAAGCGAATAAAAAATAACTCTGCCCCCTGGATTACCAAAAATACATTAGCAGCCATGCGCCTCAGAAATAAAGCCTGGGCACTTTACCAGAAAATTAAGACCACCAAATCCCACATTGAATATAGAACACTGCAAAACAAAGTAAAAAAGCTTACCATCTCTGACAGACAAAATTATTTCTTTACCCTTCAAAACAATAATAAAACAAATCCACAGAGATTCTGGAAAGGAATCTCTACCCTCCTTAACCCTAGAAAACCACACCCCCCCACCCCTGATCCAAATGCCCCAGACCTAGACTTGGCTACTCAATTTAACTCCTTCATTGACTCTATTAGCAAACTAACTTCCTCCTTTTCTACTTCCACCTTCTCCAATACCCCCTCACCCTCTCCCGCAAAAAAACCACCATGCACTTCTCTTACTTCCCCATTCCCAGCTACTAACTCTTCACCTACTCTAACTTCCTCATCATCCTTACCAGTATCAAATACTTTCCCTCCCCACTCTGCTCCCTTCTCATTAAAACCTATACCCATTTCTACAATAAAGAAACTCCTTCGAAAATTGAAGCCCGGCACTAATGCACCTGATAACATCCCCTCATACTTACTAAGCATAGCTGCTGATGGAATTGCCTATCCCATAAGCATTCTCATCAACCGCTCAATCCTGGAATGTACAGTGCCCCAACTCTGGAAACAAGCCTTCATCATCCCTCCATAAAGGTGGAAAAACTGCAGTGTTAACAACTTCCTAATTGCTATCCTGTCCCCATTTCTAAGCTACTAGAAAATGTGTCCAACTTCAACTACTACCATATCTTTTAGAAAATAACCTTCTTACATCTACACAACATGGCTTTAGGCCAAACCATAGCACCATGACAGCCCTCCTCTCCTTTCTTGAAACCATCAATAAAGCACGTGATTCCGGGAAAATTGTCTCCACCCTACTACTTGACCTTTCTAAGGCCTTTGATACTATCTCACACAGTCTGCTCCTAACTAAACTTTCCAACCTTAACCTTTCTCCCTCCTCTATAAACTGGTTCTCCAGCTACCTATCAAACAGACACCAAGCTGTAAAATGGAAAAAAGCCACTTCCTCTTTTTTCTCAATACCCCCACCGGAGTTCCCCAAGGCTCCATACTTGGTCCTCTTCTCTTTAACATATTTATAAATGATTTTCATAAATCTATCCCATTCTCTGACATTATCCAATATGCTGACGATTCTACCATTATTTGCTCTGCCTCATCTGTCCCTAAGCTTCTAAAGCTCACACAAGAAGCTTTCTCAATTACTGAGCATTGGATGAAAACAAACCACCTAGCTCTAAACGCCTCCAAAACCAAACTCATGGTATTTACCCCCTCTAAAACTACTCCCTTCAATACAAACAATTTCTTGATTATAAGTCAAAACAACTTAATTCTAGAACTAGTGTCCGAAACTAAGTTACTTGGTGTCCAAATTGACAACCAGCTTAATTTCAACTCTCATCTTCAACTAAATATTAAAACCCACCAAAAGCTGGGTATGCTCTACCGTCAAAACCATTACCTCACAAAGACCTCTAAAATCGCTCTCTCCTCTTCCTTTCTTATTCCCTCCCTGCTCTATGGCTCACCTCTCCTAACAAATCTTCAGTCCTCTCTAAAGAAACAACTTTCCTCTTGCTACAATAAGATCGCCAAGTTAAGCTGGCCACAGGTCATCAACCCACCACTGTTCCTCTCTCCAAAAACTAAACTGGCTTGAACTTCCTCATCAGCTCAACTACATTCAGCTCACCCTAGCCCATAAGCTCATAAATAACCCCTCTCTCTGTCCCTCCCTGTCTTCTGCTTTTAAGTTGCATCTACCAGACAGAGTCTTAAGGTCTAACAACCAAAACCTACTAGAAGTACATAAACCAACACGTCCCCCAGGCAAATACCTTCTATCCTCTAACCTAGCCTGTCTTTGGAACTCACTCCCACCATCCATTCATACCACCTCTAATCTTTATACATTCAAAAAATCTCTACACACACATCTAAAGTTGCAATGGGAATGTTCCTGTTCTCATCCATCATAAAAATATGGAACTCTTAATCCTTCATCCATTCTTAAGCTATTCAACAAAGCCTACTTAACTTATCATTCCCTTCATAACTACATTCATTTATAACAAAACAACTCTACCTCTCTAAAGTCATTACACAACTCACATCTATTTTACCTATTTCTATTACACTGTATTATATGAATGTTACCTCAAATGCAAAATCAATGACTGTATCCTATTTTACGTTTGTATAAGTATCTAAGCTATCTATTGTTTATTCCTGCCCTCTGGTTTGCTTTAAGGGCTTTTTAAATTGTTTGTACCTATTTTGTGTGTCTGTTTTTTGGAGCTTTTCTCCCCAGGACTCCATTGAAAACGGGTTCTTTTAGGCCCAATGGACTATCCTGGTAAACCAACTGCAAATAAATAAAAAATAAATAAAAATCTGTGATGTTAAGAAGCCTAGCTTTAAATTTCCATGGTAGATTTCATGGGTTCATAAGTACTTGGCTAGCGGCCCTTGTGGACTATTTTGAGTCTAGCCAGTTTCCCTTAAAGATGAGAATCAAACCTTTTATTTTGTGTCCATGGGGTAAACACCTTGACCATTATGCCAACTCCTCTGCTCTTATATTTTGTGTGTCAATAAATCGGAGGCAGGCAGAACAAGGATATGTTGAGACACTTACTTGCTTCCTGTTCCCATACGGATCATAAGTGCTAAGCCCGAGGTGAATTTACAGTTTCCATTCAGTCATCCAAGTTTCATCTTAACAGAGTATGAGAAGTGTTTTGCTTTATTTGTGTTGGAACACTTCCATAGAAGCAGTATTCTCTGATGCATATCTATCCCTCCAACATGTGGCATTTTGCAAACGATATTGGGATTCCTTGATTGGGTGTTTGCACTACCATTGGACTTATGAATGTGTTACAGGTCTGACAAGATGGTCTCAGAGTCTCTAAACAAGGCAGTCATCACCTTGGTGAGTTTTGAGATGGTCTGCATAGTTTTTATGATTGAGATCATTTATTTTTTGGTTGAAAAGTATTGTGGCAATTACAGTTGTGCAGTGTTTGGACAGGTACATCCTGAAAAGTATTATTTTTAATGATAGGCTTGGTGAGCAGTACAGTGGAAAGATTACATCCCTGGACCTGGACACCATACGTGTATCTATATATATATATATATATATATATATATAAGCTGTGCAATAAAAAAAGGACTTCCTTACAGTAGTGGATATATGATGATCAAAGAACAGTTGACTGTCAGTATAGGTTCCTAATATAGACTATGGGATCAAATTTCAGTAGTGTGTTGTCTGTTGTTGTTGTGTCTTTCGGCTTATCCCGGGTTAGGGGTCACCACAGCGGAACTCCGGTCCGCTAATGTTTGGTAGTGGACTTTTACATGCCGAGTTACCTGCCCTGACGAACAACCTTCAACGAAGGCATGCCCATTCACGCATGCCTCCACACAGAAGACGCTCTAGCTGAGAATCGAACGGGACAACGTCTTGCTGTGAGGCGATGTGAGGACTATAAATATAGTTATCCTTGCAAAAGGATGTTTGTTTCCTGGTATTTAGTTTTAGTCCATGGTTTTGACACCAGCTATTTGTTTGGGAAAGGCATTCTTAGAAAATCTTGGTGCCCTCTAGAGAGCTTATTGTGGCACCAGATTTATAGTCATCTTCAAACTTAGTCATAAACCCTTAACTTTTGCTTCGACTACAGAGAAGTAAATGCCAAAGAGGAGTAGTCCAAGGGCTGAACCTTAGTCTACACAACTAGTGAAAAGTCATTTGGAGGAGGTAGACACACCCATCCTAACTTCATTGGTTCTCTCTGTGTTCCAGTTTGCTGGTCTATATTTTATCATCGAATAGCATGTTCATTGAACACAAATCCTCTAAATGTCTTTTAATCGAAAGCCCATATCATTGTAAACATTTACATCAAACTATATTTAGCCAACATAAAGGAGGTGCAATGTACTATTTACTTGGTAACTTAGCTATAAGAAAGCCTGCCCTCTCCCCAGTGTAGTGTGACTTCAGAGTTCATATGTATAATTAGCAGGGAGTGTGGAGGTTCAGCCCCCCCACAAGAGGAGGATTTAATGAACACTGGACACTACTTAGGTGGACAGCACCCCGCTAATTATATATACCAACTCCAAGGTTGCACTACAGTGGAGAAAGGGCAGGTTTTCTTATAGCTAAGTTACCGATAAATTAGTGTGTTGTACTTCATGTTGGCCTACTGTTGTTCGGTGTAAATTTGACTATGATATAGCCTTCCAATTAAAGGAAGTTTCGATGTTTTGTGTTTGAACTTTCTCTTCATTGATTAAACCTAGACCCCAATTTGCTATCCAGTGAATTACATTAAGGGTTTACATATAACTGGGAGAGTTTGTCTATGATGTGGCAAAGTGCTGAATGCCTTTGTGAGGATTATATGTTTTGTATATAGTGATTTGCCCTCATCCATTGCTTCAATAACCTCAAAGAAGTTAAGTAGGAAGATCTACTCTTACTGAATGCAAACAGGGTTAGGTCAACAGTTTGTCTGTGGCCTTCTTTATTAGTACTATCATGACACTTTCTATAGATTTAGACAAGGCTGAGCAGATTTATAGTCTATAATTACCTGGGTCACTTGACACCACCTTTGTGCAAGAGGATGACTATTGCCATTCTCCACTCATCCAGCATAAAGCCTGTTTTACGGCTGATATTAATAGCCTTTGTAAGGGTTTTGACAAGTCCTGTTTCAGACTAACCAAGTAGGCATGTTTAACTTCATGGAAGTGGTGTTTTTCACCTTGGATAGTGCCTTGATGACTTGTTTTTGGGAAGTCTGTGTGGGAGGTATAGATGTTGGTGTGTGATATGGGAATATAGGAGGAGAGATGGGGTGGAGTTTAGGATACATTTGTCTGCTAGTAGACTGGACATGTCCTCTGAGTATGTGCTATTATTTGCTTTGAGTCTGTGCTGTGCATTGCTTTCTGTGGCTTCTAACAGAGTTAATGAAAGCTGTGTTGTTTACCTAGATGGTGGTTATTCACTTCATACCTGGGTTTGGTTAATTTGATCAGGGTCCATAGTTTCCTGTTAAGTTCAGCAGCAGCATCTTTAGCATTTTGAGATTAAAATTTTTATGTGCAATGTGTTTTATTATAGTGCCTGTAAATATTTGGGTTCTTCCAAAGTTTATTCTTTAATTTGTTGAACTGAAGCATCTATGCAGGTGTTTGTATGTGCACAGAAGTTTGCAGTAAAAGATTTTGGTAGTATCAGAGGGGTCATAATGTTTGAACAGGATTTTGAGTTTAGTCAAGTTAACAGTTTTAGCAGAATGGCATTTAGGCATTATGCAAAAGCCAAGGTAGTGTAGCATGCTTTTGGTTTCTGTCTTATGGTGAATGTGACTGATTAGTGGTCATATTTGACCAGGGAGGAAGTGACAATTGGTGGGGGAGCCAAGCTGTCTCATTTTAGTAAGGACCATGTTTTGGATTGTATTGCTCCTTGTTGGTGTGGATTGGGTGATCCAGAGTTTATAATGCAGTCCAGACATTTCTGGACATATGTTTGAAATTGCAAGAGTATCCCAGTTAATAGAGGGGTATTTATAGTCTGTTAGGAGAATGGTGTTTGGCTTAATACAATGCAACTCCATGGTAATTATGCAGGAGATATGGGTTAATGGGTAGCATACAGGGAGTCCTATAGTTAGCTGTGATATGATAAGTGTTTTTGTTTGTAGTAAGTTGCATGTGGAGGAGTTCCAGATCATTCTTATCTAACAAGTCTGGAGTGAAATGTTTTTCAAAGAATATGGAGACACTGCTGGCTTTACTGCCTTCATCTGATGTGGTGGTCCTGAACATGTGTTGGGCATTCAAACCTTTTATCAGTAGAATGTTCTTATTGGTCTTGAACAAGGTCTTCATGGTAATGCATTTATTGATGTTTTTTTCTGACCAAGGAGTACTTGAAAGGAGTGGAGTTGTTTGTTTAGGCTCCTAGCACTGAGCAGCAATACTTTAAGGTTATCTGAATCGTTTTCTTTGAAGCTTTGAAGACCATCATCCCTTAACAAAAGCTTTATGAGGAAGACAATGATTTGGCCAATATGCAAAAGCCTTGGGGGGAGGGCTGCAGGCCATCCCTGGCAAGCGAGTTAAACTTGCCTTCCATCACTTCCCAGACAGACATGTATTCTACCTCCTTAAAATTACACCAAAAGCTAAGACAATTCAGGTATAATATTTGTTGATATTGTAGTGGCATTCTTAGTGGTGACAGAATGCTGCTCAAGGCTAGGGTCATACTTGCCTGAGAAACTCATGCCAAGAGCTCAGTCATGTCTCTTTCTACATGGTCCAGAAAGGTACATCTCGAGTTATTTACATTTACATGTGCAATGACCCTGCCATATTTGTACTTGTAGTGCAGAGGCATGTGATGTGCTGAATCATGGCACCTGATAGGCAACTTGAGTGCGACCTTATTGCACAGCCTGGTGAGGGCTTCATTAGTATTATCCCAATGTAGACTCACCTACGACTAAGATATTGGGCTGTGTCGAGGGCTGCCTTATAGGCATATTACTTAAAGTACTGTGACTCCACATGTATTTTTCATGGTGGGAACCGTCTGTGTTGTGCATTTGAGATTGCTGAGGTGGTGTTAGGTTACATTTAGGAGACCTTTGTGGTTTACATAAGTAGGTCTGTGTGTTTGGCTGAGTTGCATGTGATTGGTTTGCAGTGATGTATTGATAACCTGCTTTCCTATCTGTAATAGCTTTGTACAAGAGCTTTGACTCCATGTTAGTTTAAGCAGTATGTGGCTGTCCATAATTAGGATACAGCTGCTACATTTTCAGAATGCCCATTTCAAGCAAGCTAACTAAACAGACAGGTGGAAAGTGAAAATCCTTGGCTCCAGATACTTAATAATGTGGCTAAAGAAGGACTAGCACCAAAGGGGTTTGGAGTTTATGTACTGGAGTGCTGTCCATGTAAAATAACTGTCCGCACACCCAGAGCAGCTTGCATCTTAATGCAAACCAGAGCATCTTCTACCAGTTACCGAGGAAAGGATTTCAGCTTGTAGTTAAGGTATTGACAGGGCTGGCCTTTGGTCAACTGGTGCCCTAGGCAAAAGGACTCCACAGCACCCCCAGGACCTCCTGGTGCCCCCATCCTAGTCTACCTACACCATACAAATTACTGGAAAAGCGCCCCTACTACAGCTGTGCCCTAGTCGGCCTACGCCTAAGGCTGGCTGTGGGTATTGATTTGGGATATAGTGTGGACAGAGAATATCTGGTTAGAGGACCAACAGCAGGTAGGTAGTAAATTTGTCTAGACAGGCTATGAGATCAGCTTTAGGCATGCAGCAGTGTACCACTGCTTAACCCTGTGGTCTATACAGCTATAACTAGGAGGCGGTGTTAACTAAGGTTCCTAAGAGAGAATCTGAAAATGAAGTGCTTGTATGTGGCGAATACATTGCTGCGCATCACTTAGCAGAGTGCCACCCACCACTGCTGAGGTGCTAAAGTAAAACAACCAATGAGAAAGCAGCTAGAACTCCGGCAACTTATGTATACCCCTTATAAACAGCATGGACACTGAATCAATACTGCTGTCAACAAGATTGCACTCTTGACTTAGAAAACAACTGTACTTTAAAGTAAGTTAAAAGGAAATAGTATTATAGCAGCAAGAATGTCCAGTCTAACAAATTATCAAAGGGAAACTCCGTGTAGCAAAACAGGGTCTGTAGCCATGGATATAATGAATGCATGGTATAAGTGCTTTAAATTGAAACTAAAAATTTTTTTTTAAATCTCAGGAAAAAAAATCTCAACTGTAAGGAGGTACCAATGGATTGCAAACTGCCAGATAGCTAGTTAAAACACATCCAGTAACTGTAGTCACACAAACAGTGAAAAAAGGTGATAAAATTCAATAAAACATGCAAAAAATACTGAAAAACACCTACCTGGGATTAAGTGTAAGAAAATTACTTTATTGGTTAATATGAGGAGTTTAAGTCTGGAAAACACTGGAAAACTGTCAAAGCACATGTGCTTCAGATTTCTCTCCAGGAGCCTGGATGCTTCTGTGAAGTAAACAAGCCTAAGCCTCAGAGCTTGTATTAAAATACTGTAGTCAGAGTAGCCACTTACTGGTAGGCTTAGGAGTTAGCAGCAACTTGTTCCCACAAAGTGCCTGCTCAGTCTGGTAAGTTAGGTTCATAATCTTGTCATGGGCTCTAAGGTAATTGAAGACCTTGACACTAGGACAGCCATCACTCCCTTTAATATCCTGAACTTGTTGAATCTACGTAAAGCATTTTATTCCAAAAAATGTGCATCTAATCCTCTCAAAGGAATGTAATGTCTACAACAAGAATAGGAAAATAACATACTAGCAAGTCTTGCAGGAGTATATAAGTATAAATATTCTAAAATTTCTAGCCCAAAATGTACAATTTCATTGACTTTACCTTCTTGGGAAGTAGACACAGATGGGAGACAAAATAAAAAGAATCTAAACACTGACAGCCGCCAGACTTTTTTTAAAAATAAACACAAAAAATAGTTTGGTGCTTTTGTCTCTCTCCACAGATTTTAGCAGAACTACATTAATTCATTGCAAATGGCAATTAAATATATTTCAGAAATACTATCATAAGTAAATGTTTGTTTGTCTTTCGGCTTTTCCCGGTTAGGGGTCGCCACAGTGGAACTCCTGTCCGCTAATGATTGGCAGTTGATTTTTACGTACCGGCTTGCCAGGCCTGATGCACAGCCTTCAATGAAGGTACGCTCATTCACGCAAGTCTCCACGCAGAAGACACTTTAGCTGAGAATCGAACTGGACGGTGTTTTACTGTGAGGCGACAATGCTACCGCAGCACCACCATTTAGCTAAATGCCCTGAAGGGCCATTTTAAGCCTAGCCATAACTGGAGGTCAGAATCAAACCCTGTATTTTGTGTCTGAGGGAAAACCTTTACCATTATGCCAAATCCACTGTCTTACATTGATTTAACAAGTAGCATGATTCATAAAACACACCTTCCAGTTTTTCACCAAAACCATAGCAATATAATACATAATAAATAAAATGCATGTGTTTATATCACTATATATATATATATATATATATATATGTGTGTGTGTATACATACACACACGTACATACATATACACACATACATGTGTATGTGTGTGTGTGTATATATATATATATATATATATATATATATATATATATATATATATATATATACACACACTTATATATTTTTATATAATGTATGTAATGTGTGTGCGTGTGTTTAAAATATATAAATCGTGTGTGTGCTTGTGTCCTGGACACGAGTGACTGTATAGTTAGGTCAACACCATGTGATAGACACAAACAGGATGGTTAACAGTTGTGCGAGAGCCACAGTCCTTGGGTAGGGGAATATTCTCTTTCCCCAGTGATTGTTCAGTCTCATAGTTGGTATATATAATTAGCAGGCTGCATTTGGGGGGAGGGGTACAGCCCACCTGCAAAAACGTGTGTGTGGTTTAGTCTGCTCAGTGGTAATGCCCAGACCATGTGCAGAATGTGTCAAGCTTTGCTGTTTCAACATTCTTACATCGATTACATGGGTGTCTGTGTAGCTGGTCATTTGATCCAGTGCTCTAATCGTACATTTTTTTTTTTTTTTTCAAATATTCTTTATTTCAATTTTATATATCACAACCACTAATTAGATATATCAGCAGGTATGAAATAACAGAGATCATATAAGCATTGTAATAATTAGGACAAAATATATAAAAAAAACAAAGAAAATAACTACTCAAACTACTATCAGAAAAGAAAAAAAAAAAAAAAGTATATACAAAGTGCCAATGCTTTCAATTATTCAATCTAAACAGCATACTGCCCTCTACAGAAATTATAAGATAGGGAAAACTCTAATAAGATGACAAAATCCGTTAAGGTTCCGACCCATACGGGCACTGGTAGCAAACTCTGTTCAAATCTCAGCCAGGAGTAGAAAAATAGAATCCCAGAGTCTCTGATTTTCCAGTCTTTTACGTGGGCTAACAGTAATCATTTTTTGAGAAGTTATATATGTAATTGCCATACTTCTAAAACCCCCCCAAGATAGTTTTGAGCGATCCATCCAGTGTTTGGTAACATAGAACTTAACCAGAAGGCAGATGTTGATCAATATCTTAAGTCGAAGAGGTGTCATATTGATATTAGTAATATGAAGCAAGGCCATTTCCCAAGTTAATGTTGATTTATGGTATCCCATTTTACTTAATCTAACCTTAAGAGAGCACCATAGGTTCTGAGCGTATTTACAAAACCATAATATATGAATAATATCTGCTTGGGGGTGTGAACAGCAAGGGCATGAGGTGGATATAGAAGCATTAAATTTATTTAGATGAGTTGGGGTATAATATAAATTATTTGTAATCATAAATTGGGTAAAAGTGAATTTCTTGAAAGGGGAATGTTTGAGCGTAAGTTTAATTGATTCTGTCTTTTGCTGCGAGGATATTTTAGCTCCTTGTTTGCTCCAGAAGTCAGCAAAAATAATTTTGTTATTATAAAGATATGAGGAAAATGCTTTATATGCAGTAGAAATCATATGTTTATTGGAGTTTAGACTTTGTAGAAGCTGCGTGACTACAGTAATCTCAGCATCTAGAGTATGTTGATTTAAGTAGGAAAATAAGGCGAAAATTGCCTCAGAATAATGGTATACGCTTTGGACAGAGAAAGAACTTCTCTGAGTTCTGTCAGTGAGTCTAATCGTACATTTTTATATACATGTGTGTGTCTGTTGTGTATGTATGTGTGTGTGATTTATATATATATATATATATATATATATACAAACAAACATAGGAAGGTACTAGGCTATTGGCCCTGAGGCCCTTACAAGCCTAGCCAAGAATTTAGCCCATGTTCCAACAAGTCAGTACCCTATGCCACTATCCAGCAGGTCGAATCCCCGGGATGTATTTTCTGTTCCTCATCCAGTTATCCAGGTTGCACTTGTTTTAATGAGGTAGTCTGCTTTACATGGAGAGGGAGTCAATTCCACAAAAGGGGGAGTCTGGGACACAAATCGGTCCCTCAGAGTCCTATTTATTACACAGACCAGGTTGAGGTCGCACGTGCGGGTTACTTAAGTGGAACTTTACTTGTAGAAGTCCCATCAGGGTGGGGTCTAAGATTGCATTGCATGCCAGAGGTCAGCTCTAAGGAGTCTGCAGGAGACTGGGTAGAGGGACAGGGCTTTTAGCCTGTTTGTGCAGGGAAGATGTTTGAGGCCATGGATTCTCTAGGTGAGGAACCTCTGTGGTCTCTCCAGCTGCTGCATGTGCTTTGTGAGGTACATGATGAAAGGGGCATTGCACTCAATGGGTCTTATAAGGGAAGAATGCAGGTATGTTATGACCACCTTGTCCCTGGATGAGAGATACTTACTAATGAAGTGGGCCATGTAGAAACCTTTCCATACAACTGAGGCAATATGGTGGTCAAAAGTCAGATTGCTATCAACCTGGGTGCCCAAGTTCCTCATGACTGATTACATGCCTTGTATCTTATCAATGTTATAAGTTGTGGGGATGTCACTCTCCCCAACAGAGATGATGCGTTTTTTGGCATTCAGTTTGAGGCCTTGTTTTTGGCACCAGTCATTTGCTTGGGAGAGACCCTCTTGGAGGATGTCCACATCAGTAGGGGAATTGACAGCACCCAACTTGCAGTCATCTGCAAACTTGATCAGCCATACCCCACAAAATTTGGCTTCCACTTCCAAGAAGTATATCCCAAACAACAGAGACCAAAAGACTGCTCCCTGGGGTGCACAGCTTGTTATGGGTCTACTACTTGAGGTGGTTTCTCCTATTTTGACTGGGTGGGTTCTATCAGTGAAACCAGTTTGCTACCCATCTGGTAACACATGGATTGATGCCTAGTTGACAGTGTATTATAAATGAGTGTGGAATAGTGTCAAAGGGTTTGGCCAGGTCAAAGTAGGTGGTGTGCACAGTCTTCCCCTCATCTATTTCCTTGGCGATGTCTCAAAGAAGTCAACTAAATTTAACAGGCATGACCTCCCCTTGACAAAACCAAACTGTGTGGGATCAAGTGTCTGGAGGTTGCCAATGTCCTTGTTAATGAGGTCTATAGTAATCTGCTCCATAGCCTTGCAGATCAGTCTAATTGTGCTGATGGGTCTATAATTTCCTGGATCGGTGGACACTCCACCTTTGTACAAAGGGATGGCAGCAGCTGTCCTCCACTCAGTTGGGACGAAGCCGGTATTTGGGCTTTGGTTGACTAGAATGCCTAATGGTGCTGCAAGTTCCTGCCTTAGTTCATGTAGGGATGCAGCCTGGGATGTTATCAGGTCCCATGGAGGCTGTATTTTTTTGTCTTTGACAGGCAGTGATGACTTGCTCCCAAGTGATGAGGGAAGGGGGGCATGTACTGTTTTACTGATGGGGGCAGTGGAGTGAAGTTTTCACTGAACCTGTCTGCCAACAGGTTGGCTATATCTAGAGAGTTTGTGTATGTGGTGTCCTTGACCACCAGTTCTGGGCAGATCTGGGTGCTTCCCTTGAGACTGTGGACATATGTGAAGAAGGATTTGATTGTCTTTAGTAGATGTAGCCAGTTTGGACTCTGTTAGCTTTGGAGGGTTTCACTAGTGCTCTTATTTGCTTGTTCAGGCTAAGGAGAGATTGCTTCCAAATCGGTACTTGCTCCTTCTTGGACCTAGACAACAATTTTTTCCTTTTATTATGGACAAATGTAAAACCATGTATTTAGCGCTTTCATCTCTCCAGTGAGACTTCTTCAGAATACAAAGAAAAAGTGCATTGCCTACATCTTTTTATAATAAAATCATTAACTGACCCACCAGTCAACACTAACTAGGTTCATTTAAATTGATACTAAACATTTAAAGAAGCAGCATAACAAGTCCCTATTATTGTGTTACCTATTCCAACATTTAAATATAAAAATATACACAAATATATAGTCTTAAATGTTCAAAAAAATGTTTGTGATATAAAAAGAACATAAAAACATCACCTAATACCTTCAAACAGTATTAGCTTTTTACACTAGAAGGGGTGTGATGGAGATGCTCTCGTTCAGACCTGGTGGTAGCATTGCTGCTAATTTTAACTGCCATATAACAAACTCCTTTAGGTAAATGCTATCAGATCTCCATACCAACCAGCAATCATCCAAGTATCTCCTCCATTTGTCGATCTCTTCCAAATAGATGTTATGGGCCTGATCATAAATGAGCTGTTCTTCAATATAGGCCATGAAGAGATCAGCATATATGGGGGCAAAAAACATGCAAAATCTACTAGGGAGACCTATTGTCACTGGGAGAGGATCCATTACAGAACCACTTTCCCAATTCCTGACACCATCTTAAACCCCTACTCAATACATGCAAGAGCTAGAATACAAGACACCATGGAATTTTTGAGGATCTGATGGCATTTACCTAAAGGAGTTTGTTGAATACCTTAATCAGAATAAGTGGGGGATTGAGTTTACGGTCTCTCTTGATACTAATAGTATCACATTTCTTGATGCATTGGTAACCCCACAATATTGACCATACTCTTTCCACTGAAGTTTATAGAAAGCATCCACAATTCAACTCATTACTCCATGCCACCAGATCCATCTCACATATGCAGAAACATTCCCAAGTCACAATTTGTAAGAATCAAAAGGATTTGTTCAGATGCTAACACCCATCATATATATGCGGAAGATCTTGTTGACCAATTTAAACAGAGAGGGTACAATACAGGGGACATATACCGAGCCAAACATTGGGCATCTGAACATGACTGGTCTGGGTTACTACAATACAAGGATAAACTGGTACAACAGAATCCTCCGATCAGACTTATTACCACTTATGGGAGGAATACAGATGTCCTTATCAATATTGTATGCAGACACTGGAACATTATTTTAGCCGATGCTTGGCTTAGGGATATTGTTGATGAGACATGCCATTTTTCCTTTAGGAAAGGAAAAAAATTAGGCTCTCATATGAGCCACTATAAGCATATTGGTACCCCAGATAACACACTCCACACAAACAACCATAGAGGGAGGGCTCTACAAGGATGTTTTCCATGTGGACACTGTAGACATTGAAAAAGTACCTTCAAAACCAGGGAATTCTCAAGAAAGAACAGTGGCCAAATATTCAACATTTTTCTTTTGCGAATTGTAAATCAGAATGGCTAATATATTTGGCTACATGCAGTTCTGCTTTCTATGTTGGCCAAACCTCTAGACCATTTAAGTTTAGAATTTCGGAGCATCTAAGTGATGTTAGGACCAAGAGACTTATGCAATGCACTATACAAACATACAAAGAAACATCCTAAGGCCAATTTTCATTTTACTATCGTAGATAAAATTCAGGGCAATATCAAGAACAAATCAGGTTGGCACCAATTACTTAATAACAAAGAGAAAAAATGGATTGTTAAACTAGGGGCACTATTTCCTCCAGGACTGAATGAATATTTTAAAATTTTTACACCTTTATACAAGTGTAATTTCTTATATAACCTCTAGGTGGACCAATTACTATATAAAGGGGAATGTTTTTTCATAGAATTGATACACTGATGAAGGCTTTGTAACTTTTCAGCCGAAACCGATCTGTTTGTTCTCCTTATATTATTATAATAAATCTCATTGTCACTGTTTTGCTGGCTCTTGCTTTTTTGAATTATACCAAGGACTGTTGGAGCTGTGCAGCTACCATACTTGCAGGGTATTTCCACTGAGTTCTGTAATAATCCATGACATTACTTTCAGAGGTATACTATGAGACTTGTAAGAGAAAATGAACACTTGTGATTTAGAGCATTAGAGGCCCCAAAATCACATTCTCTGATTACCCCTGCAGGACCATTCAGAAAAGATGTAAATGAGTATGGCAGCTGCAAACCCTGAACTACTAAATGTAAATATAAACAGCCATAGCTTTGCTTCAGGTGTCAGTGTCCATTGTTTATCAGGTAGCGTACTCCTCTTTGATGCGTGACGTTAAGAAGCCTGTGTTTTTTATTCCCAGTCCAGGTGCTGGGATTTATTTTCCCATATTTACACTGCAGTGCAGCATGGTTAGTATGTGGGGTGCTGCACTCTGTGTGCGCCATCCTTTCAATGGGAGGATGAACTGCGGTCTCATTTCCCTATGCTAGTGGTAGCTCAGGTGTATGTAAAAGATCACATGGCATTTATCAGAGAGAGAAGGGTGCTTTATTAAATTCACATCACAGCTCAAACAAAACAGAAGATAAAAGGAGATATTTACATTTACAAAATATATACATCAGTACCCCTCGACTAATGTCAGCTTATATTTTGTAACTATACATGTGTATTACAATTTGAATTAAATTGCATTTCTTATTGTATAACATCTTGCCTTTATTATTATTTTATCATGCATATGGCAAGCTTTTCCAATTCAGTTTTACCTTTCATCAAGCTATAATCCCTATGAACTATTATGCCAATCCCAATTTCAGTACCCCATGCTTTTTGCATAAATTTATTTTTTAACAAAATCTTGACCCTGCTGCGTTTTTATGAATACATGCGTGGTTGTTCCCCCCACTTCCCAAACACATTACACAGCCTTTCTATATATTGCTCAGTTATCCCTGAATTATTCCCCGTCAGTTCACATATTAACTTTCATAAAAATACTTCCATTCCCTCATCTCACTAAATCTGTCTTCCTTTTGCTGTTTTAACATTTTTTCTGAAAATTCTCTCAAGGATCAGTATGCATTAGATTCATATCAATGTTCCATTTCCTTGGGCAAGCTTTTCATGTTCACTTTCCTTAATAAACCTTTCTTGTAATGTCCCTGTACATCAGGAATAATTCCATATTTTTATCTCTACTGCCCTTATTACCTTCCTCAGTTTTTACCACTGAAACTTGTGCTAAAATATTTCCTGTACCCTTAATTTTGCCATGATGCAAAATACCCTGCAGGATTAATTAACGCTAATACTCTACTTTTCTTATTTTACATTACAGCTATCTTTCATTGGTTTCATCCTGGATCTCTACAAAGTACTGGAAAATAAGTTCCAAATTTTCTTACCCCCCCCCCCCCCCCAACACGGAAGCTAATTTCCTTAAAACAGCCGATTGCAACAAATACATTTTTCCTCAAATGCCGTCATCCACCCATTTTCTCCATTTTACATGGGGTCAGGGTATCGCATAAAAAATCCTCCTAAAACCCTTCCTGACTTGGCAAATATGTTTTTACTCCTTAATTGCCCTCTTTCTTCCACTACTAACAAGTCTTAATCTATTTGGAAGGAAATCCTGGCTAGTCATGAAGAAAAACCCACGTGGAGATGGAGATTTGAGCGCTTTCATTCGCTTACTTTATTATTAATACAGTCGAACTTCAGAAATCTATAGTACAGCTTTCTAACATTGCTTATAACAGATTTACTGTGGTGACGTCACTGTGAGTTTGACACCACTGTGTTTTGAACTCACGTTGCTATCTCAGCCATTTTAGTAGGCATTTAATGTTCAGAGTGCCGTTAAGGCACTCTGATTTTAGCTGTATTTGCCATTTGAGTTCCTGCACTTCAAAGTCCTGTGTAAAGGACTTTACTTTTTCGAGGTACTTTTTCGAGGACAAGAAAGTGAAACGGGAGGGGGGGGGGGGTGGTACAGGTCTGGGAGTGTCTGGTAATTGCGTTTGTGGGGTCACCTCTGCATATTGCTTGGAGGCGCTCCTTTATTCTGTCACTAAGTTTTCTTTGTCATTCCTATGTAGAATGCTTTGCAGTGGGTATATTTGCCAAGGTATACGACATTGGTACTGTTGCAGTCATATTGGTCATGGAACTGAATAGGGCATATTTTATTTGGGCTGGTGAAACTGTCTCCTGTGAGGATAGTGTCTCACAGCAGCAATAGTGTCCACATGGAGCTGCGCCTGTTGGGGAAGAAGTGGCTCTGGCTTTTGAAACATTTTCATTGGTCTCAAAAAGCTTTTTAATGGAGTTTGTTTTTCTGTATGTGAAGTCAGGCAAAGTGCCGAGCGTTTTGCTGAGTTCAGGGTTGCTGTTCACTATGGTCCAGTTCCTGGTGATCACTGTTTTGATGGCCATTGCATCACTACTAATGGGGATTGGGAAGCGAGGGTTCGCCTCTTCATTGTTCTTTTTTTGGGGCTTCAAACCCGTAGGTTAGTATGGGTTTGTGTCTGTGGGATTGAGCAACCAGTTCTGTGGGGTAATTTCTTTCTGTTAGGAGGTGGAGTAACTTGCTCTGGGTCTCAAACTCTTGGTCGTTGCTGACCAGTCAGCTGAGGTGGACATATTGTCCTTTTACGATGTTTTTCATGAAGCTGGGGTGCTGGCTTCTGAAGTCGAGCAGGTTGTTTCTGTGGGTGGGCTTTCTGTAGATAGTGGATGTAAACTGGTTGGTGTTTTCATCTGGATATAGAGTTACATCCAGGAAATGGGCTTGGGAACCTTTGTCTGAGACTGTGAAGTTCAGAAAAGGGGGTGCTTTTTTGGAGGTTGTTAATGAACATGTTCAGCTCTCTGGTGGTACCGTCCCACAGGAGGAAGATGTCATCAGTATAGCGCTTGTAAAGTGCTACCTTGTCCATCCCTTTGAGCTGGGTGAGGCTGTTCATTTCCCATGTGCTTAGTACGAGGTTGGCGTAGGAGGGTCTGTTTTGGCCCCCAAGGCTACTCCTTTGAGTTGCTGGTAGGAGAAGGAATTGTTTTGTAGTACCAGTCTGAGCAGGGTGCATAGGGTATCTGCCCTTGTGGGGTCGAAATTGCTGTGGGAGATGAGGTATTCTTTTACTAATGCAATTCCTTGCTCATGGGGGATGCTGGAGTATAGCGCTTCTATGTCCAGAGTGACAAGGATCCTTTTCCGGTGTTTTGTCTCTTTGGAACGGATGTATTTCATTAAGAAAGTTCCATGATTCTTTGAGGTAAAACCATGATTTCTGGACTATTGGGTTAAGGTAAAAGTCCAGTAGTTCCAAAATATATTAGGTTTTGGTCCTTTTGGAGGACACTTTGTGTCTGGGGGGTGGGTTTGCCATATTTTTGTGGATTTTTGGAATTCCAAATAGGGTCCCTATTGTTGGGGAGTCTACCTGCATGAAGTCTAATTCCTCTTCAGTGATTCTGCCATCTTGTGCTAACTTGTGAAGGCTTTGGTCTATGCATTTGAATTTAGTCAGAACTTTTTTTTTTTGTGGTCAGGGAGTAGCTGTCGTCTTGCGACAGTACTTCGTTAATTTTCCTGACATAGGTGGTCTTTTCCATGACCACGATCCCTGCTCCTTTGTCTGCTTTAATTATTTTAATCTCCCTGTTGTGGCTGAGGGCTGACAGGGCTGTTCTCTCTTCTTGCGAGAGGTTGGGGTTGTATTAGTGTGGTTTGCTGTAGAGGATACCTCTGACCTCGTTTTTCGCAGACTTTGGAAAAAACGGCCAGGTTCATGTGGAGTGGTTGGTTCCATAGTCTTTTCCTTTTTAGTACTGTGCCTGCTGGATTACTATCCTCACTGTCATCGCTGTGAAGTAACAGATTGAGTAAGACTGTGGTTTGGTTGGGGAGTGGGGGGGGTCTCTGCCTTGGGGGTCTGGCATAGAGGTGCATGGAACAAGGTTCGCATGACTGACTGTTGGCAGAGGGGTTATTGGCTATGCTTCTGGGAGCTGGGTTGCTCTCGGGTCTGTGTGCACTTGCCATTGCCCCAGTGTTGGGCTCTGTTGGGGGTCAGGGGATGAGTGTCCGTTGGTCGCGCCACTTCAGTTGACATCCTCATTGTTGTTGCAGCTGACTCTTTCCCTGCTATGTTCTACTTCTGGCACTCTGTCTATTGGCCTGCCTTTTACCTTGCACACATTTAGGTTACATTCACTGTTAAACATGTTGTTAAAAGCATCACTTACATCTCTGTTTTCTGTGTTAACAGCATTATTTCCTGTAAAGTTAAAGTTACACATATTGGCATTATTTCTTGTACAGTTACACATATTAGCATTTGAGCTACCTAAATTGCCATTGGTTTTACAAACAGTGTTTTTTCTGCTTGTTTTTTTTATCATTTTTAATTGCATTGTACATGATTGCACTGTTTGGTGCTTCAAAGTTGCTTGCATCTTTGGCTGCCACTGGGTTGGTAACATCGTTGTCAGTATTGTGCTCGATGTTTGCTGCTGCCTCATTTTTATTATTCTTGACTTTTTTTTGGTGCAGTTCAATGAGGAATTGTTGGGTAACCCTAACATAGCAGCATTGCTTGGTGTTGCTGGCTTAATGTAAAAAGCCGCATTACTGAGCACGGAACAGTTGGGTGATGCCTTGCTTTTAGTAACATTTGTTGTGCTTGCCTGTTTAGCTCTATTTATAATAAACTTTGAAACGTTGGATGTTGCACTGTTTTCTGGTTTGTCAGAGGCATCGTAATAAACATTTTCATATGCAGGTGGTAATCTAACCCTACCGCTAATTATTTTCTTCATAGTATTGGAGAAATATATATCCCTGACAAGTTCTACAAAACATTTAACTTTTTTCCATGCTCAGTACTAGAGCTACATGCACAATTCTTAACCATTATAACTAAATCCGTTGCATAAGTAGTGATTACTGCCTGCCCCCGTGAGCTAAATTTGCTACTTGCAGTGCTATTTAACGATTTCAATCCAGCATTACCAAATAAATTAGAACACTACTTATGGAATTAACTTTATCATATTACCATTCATTGACACCTTTCAGCCAAGTACTTTCATAAACTACTTTCAATAACTGTATAGACTTTTCCATAACCCTATATTATTTCAATATGCATGACATATGATCATATACTCTATCAAAAGCTATTAATCTTACTTTCATTTCCTTCTCCTAATATTGGCCATCTCTGTCTGATACCAGTGCCTCCATAACGTTTCTATTTTTAATCCCCCCCCGCGCACGCACACACGCTGCATCAAAACTGCATTAAACTTGTTCTGTAAAATGTACATCATTGTCTTATGATCAGAATTGCAATGAGATACAGGGCTTGAGTTCTTTAAACATTTCCTGTCCTCTCTTTCCAGTATAAAGTTTAACCACTGAACTATTTACAGCCATTCATTTAGTACTTTTTCAATTTTTTAAAAATCTCTGCTTTTCATCTTTAGTCATCTGCGTGCAGACTCAGTAATTTAGCCCATTTTTCCCTGGAGCACTACCTTCTGTTTTTCAATACTTTTCTGATGTGCACAATTTTTTTTTTTAAGAAAAAGAAACCATGCTCTCGTATTTTTTTATCTCCACTTTAACTTTCGATACCTCACCCTTTTCCTAAACTATCTTTACATATTCTGCCATCTCCCAGTGGCCTTGCTTCTGCTCTTGAGCAATCCTAAGCATCATTATACAGGTTTATTCTTTAACTTTCTTTGTTAGCAATGACATTGCTTTAGTCTTCCTACCTTCCACCATATATTTTTACCTTAACAGCATCTCTTATTTTTACTGCATTCATTTAGTACAACTTTCATTTTCCTCAACCAACCTACATCATTCCTTTCTAATTGTATCTCATTCATCCTCACTGCTCCTTCCCACTTCTAAACCACTGTCCTATAAACCTTCTTGTTGTTTTCCTTATAAACCTGCCACCAAGTCCATTCACTTTACAATTCCCCATGTTTCTAGATGAGCAGCAAATAGCTTTTCTTTCTATTTGCATTCATCTAAATCTCTATAAAATTCTACATACGTTTTAACACCCCTTCCTTCCTTAATGATGTACTTATTCCTGTCTTGTTACCCCCAAATTGATGTGTACTCTGAGAACTCAACCCCTTTAATTCTTCATCAAACCTTCTGTAAAATCTCTGAAAATAAAGCAATGGATTCCAGTTTCTTGGAACACCTATTCTATGAGTACTATTTTTCCTTAAAAGCAGCACTGAAACTGAGGTATCATTTAATGTCTGCCAACATTTTTTGTGTGTTCCTATCACAATTAAGTTCACCTATGACTACTATACATGTTTACAATCACACTTTTCAGCTGTCCTAAAACGTTTGCCCTGTCCTTCATATTTGTATAGACCATACCGCTCAAACTCTTATTGCAAGAAATCTAGACAAAACCATAAATAACGGGGGGAGGGACAAAGAACCAAAAATAGGGACAATTTTTTAAACATTGCTCTTACAAACTTAGAAAAGTAGATACAATAAGTTTTGCATTAGCATGAAGTTTTTGAAGGATATGAAGTCTGATCCCCTTTTTTGACATTTCAGATAAAAATTGAATGAACATCCTTCTTGCACTATGTACAAAACATGTTGCAGTTTTATTTGCTGAACAACCATCTTCCCACACAGGTTCATGTGTGTGTTTTGGGCTAACAACCTCTGGGGGCCTTTTTAAGCCTAGCTATCTTTTTTTATAGGTTCATAGGTTGGTACTAGGCTATCGGCTCTAGGGCCTATACAAGCCTAGCCATAACAATTCCCTGGCTATTTCTTCCCACACTATTTACTTCCCTGGACCCTGTCTAGCAGGGCGACTGATGTGATCCCCGGGATAAATTTCCTTTCTCCCATCCAATCGTCAAGGTTCCTTTTGAAGAGGACCAAAGAGGCACTCTGCTTGACATGTATGGGCAATCTATTCCAGAGTCTGGGGAGTCTCTGGGTCAGGAACCTATCCCTCCAGCATGTTTAGTTTATTGTGATGACAAGGTTTAGATCCCTGGAGCGTGTGGCTCTGAGGGATTGGGATTTCTTTAAGTGTAGCATGTCCAACAGCTCTGGGTTTGACATGGCCTTGTATGTTAAGCAAAGATTGCCTCTGAGTAGGCGATATGCGACAGAGTATAGCTGGAGTTTTTTAAGGCGGTCAGCGTAGGGCATCTGCTTTAGGCCTGTGATTCTTTTAGTGAGGTATTTCTGTGGCCTTTCCAGTTGTTGCAGATGTCTTGAGAGGTACATACCAAACGGGGCATTGTATTCTATAATGGGTTTAATGAGGGATGAGTACAGTGGGACAATGACCTCCTTTTTTCTGGAAGAAAAGCCCTTAGTGATGAGGTGTGCCACATAGAAGGATTTCCTGACTGTTGTGGCGATGTGGTTATCGAAGGTGAGACCACTGTCCACCTGTGTCCCTAAGTCTCTTATCAAACTTTCGGTGTTTAGTGTACTGCCACCTATATGGTAATTCACGGATACATGTTTTTTCTCAAAGGGGATAACTATACATTTCTTGGCATTGAGCTTAAGCCCATGGCTCTGGCACTAAGCATCTGTTTCTGTAAGGCCCTTTTGTAGAGTATCCACATAATTTGGGGATTCAATAATGGCTCCCAGTTTGCAGTCATCTGCAAACTTTGTTATCCAGAGTCCCTTAGTGTTGGCCTGTACTTCAGAGAAGTAGATGCCAAACAAGAGCGGTCCCAGGACTGAACCCTGAGGTACTCCACTTGTCACTTGTCTGGAGCTGGATTTGGAGTCTGCTTCTTTTACAGTGTGGGTTCTATCAGTAAGCCAGTTAGCAACCCATTGGGTGACGTAGGGATTAATGCCCAGCTTAGTAAGTTTATCTATGATTCCAGAGTGGGGAATGGTGTCAGGCCTTGGCAAGGTCTAGATAGGCTGTGTGGACCACCTTACCCTTGTCCATGACTCTGGAGACTGATTCGAAGAAGTCAATCAAGTTCAGGAGACAGGATCGGCCCTTCACGAACCCAAACTGGGTGGGGTCCAGTGTTTGAAGGTTGCCAATGTCTTTGTTTATAAGTTCCATGATAATACGCTCCATGGCCTTGCAGATAAGGCTTGTCAGACTGATGGGACGGTAGTTTCCGGGATCCAAGGTGGATCCCCCCTTGTGGAGTGGGATAACTGTAGCTGTGCGACACTCAGTGGGCACGAAACCTGAGGTGAGGCTATGATTAAACATGACACTTAGGTGAGGTGCCAGTTCATATTGTAGTTCATGTAGTACACAGCCCGGGATGTCATCTGGTCCCATGGATGCTGTATTCTTAGCTTTGGAGAGTGCTTTTTTTACCTGTGTGGCCGTTCTTACCGGAATTTGGCAATCTTCCGGTATTGAGATGGGCCATTTAGGGGGTGAGAGGGGGGTGAAGTTGGCACTGAATCGATCTGCCAGGATATTGGCAATATCCTTGGGATCAGTATATTTAATGCCATTCTGTTTTAGCTCAGAGCAGATCTGAGCATTGCCATTTAGATTCTTGACATAGTTATAGAATGCCTTGTTGTCTTTGGCAATTTTATTTTCGTAACTAGCTTTGGAGGATTTTATGAGGGATCTCAGTTTCTTACTGAGGCTGGTAAGGAAGTTTTTTGCATCCTGGGATTTTCCTCTTTTCTGCAACAGTTTCTTCCTTTTGTTGTAAAGTTTGTTTATGGCAGGGACCACCAGATTGGCTTTTATTTGGATGAGAGCATCTTGGTTCTATTTGGGATGGCACGATTTATGCATGAGTGGATGTGCTTGTACAGTGCCTTAGTGTAGGATTCAGCAGTTGAACTTTCAGCTCCCGTCTGCATAGGTGTCATGAAGTTTGTCACTTCTGACTTGAGTAGCATGAAGTTGGCTTTGGAGAAGTTTTTTATAGAGATTTCCTTACTGGGGGGTGGGATGTGGATGTTAAGGGTGATTAGCTTATGGTCAGACATGACTAACGAGGGGGTGACCACTGGTGTGGAGCATCAATTTCCCATGTTGGTAATGACCAGATCTAGGATATTGGAGCCCCTGGTGGGACTATGGATTAATTGATCCAGGGCATTGGAATTTATGAATTCCAAGAACCGTTGGGCAAAGGTGTTGGTACATGAGTAGCTTTCCCAGTTAATGGCAGGGTAGTTAAAATCACCCAGTATTAGGGTGTTTGGTTCTATCTTAATATTTTCCAGTATGTTTAGAAAGGTGGTGAGAATCTTTGGGTATGGTGGGGGATCTGTAGCAAGCTACAATTTGGATTGCAGTCTTACCTAGTGTTAGTTGCACCTGGAGAATTTCAGACACATTGTGTTGGGCAACTAGCCTGGTGGTGCGAATATCCTTGGTGAATATTGACACTCCTCCACCTTTAGTGTTTCAGTCCTGCTTTGGTTGCCGAAAAGTGTGGTAGGAGTTGTAGCCTGGTATTGCAGGGGTGCTCTCTGGAGCCTTGAACCAGGTCTCAGTTACTGCACAGATATCGATGTTCTCCATTTTTAGGAGTGCCTCGAGAGAGTGCATTTTGAGGTTTAGACTTCTAGCATTGAGTATCATTACCTTCAGATTTTGCATGCTTGTACCTGTTACGGTGGTGGTTTTGTTCTTTGAACTTTGCCTAAAAAAGGCACTATAGAGGTGGCAAGAGCCTTAGCCAGTAACCTGCATCCCAGAGGTGACAGGTGCAGACCATCTCTGGCAAAGCATCGTGGTTTGTCAATCATGTCGTCCCAGGCAGACGGATACTGGATCCCCTTTGAATAACACGAGAAGCTTAGCCAATTGTTGAAGTCAATCATTTTGTCCTTATATTGTGGTATCATTCTGGGCAAAGGCAGGATGCTACTCAGGGCTATGGTCATACCTGCCTGGGCCACATGATCCGAGAGCTCTTCTATATCTCTTCATGTAGTCCAGGGAGGTACATCTCAAGTCATTCACTCCAACATGGACAATGACAGAGTCATATTTGTACTTGTTGTGGAGTGACTTGAGTGCATGCATTATGTGGTGGATCCTGGCACCCGACAGGCAGCTGACTGTAATTTTCTCCTTGTTCAACCTGGTGAGAGGGACATCAGTGTGCCGGACTATAGAGTCACCTATGACTAAAGTGTTAGGTACATTGTCTTGCCTTAGGGGCTGTTGCTGGGTGGCACACAGGTGTTTTGAACTATGTGACACTTTGGTTGTGATTGGTGTTTGCGTTTCAGCTTCAGAGGTCCTTGTTGCTTGGGCAGGTTACAGTTAAGGGCCTCTGCATATGTGGATTTAGTGTTGCTATATGTGGGTGTTGGTGGTGTGGGTTTAGAAGGGCTATGTGTTGCTTGAGGTGTAGTGTGGGTGTTAACCTTCTCCTCTTGACTGTCTAGCACAATCTTGGGTGGAGAGAGCTTTGCTTCCATTTTGGTTATGTAAATGCATCTCTCACAGGTTGTAGTGTTGAGTGGTAGGAGGAGAGGGTTGTCTGTGTACATGAGGCAATTGCTGCATTGCCCCAGTATGCCCAGATTCACCAGGTGGACAGGAGAAATCACCGGAAGCTGACCCTTGGTATGCCAAATCTCTGACCAGTTCTGGTACCCTTACTAGTAGTGTATTCAGGAGCTTGCAAAATGAAACGTTTACAGGCAGGGGATGGGGTGAGGAACCATTTACAGCCTGGCTGTGTCTATTAGAAACATACTTGCCAAACCAGAGGTGAGTTTCCGTTTCTTCATCCAGTTGACCAAGTTGCACTTAATTGGGTTAGGGAGGAACTCTGCCCCACATGGATGGGGAGCCTGTTCCGGAAAAGGGGTAGTCTCTGGGATACATACCTGGCTCCCCAGCAGCTCCCATTTATATCACAGGCAAGGTTTGTCTTTAGAATGGGTAATTCTGATATTTGTTTTGCAGGTATGTAGGTGCATCGGTAGGGGTCTGACAAATGCCTTGAATGCCAGGTGTAGATCTCTCCTGAACAGCCTTTAGGAGATGAGATATAGGGATAGGGCTTTGAGGTGGTCTGCATGTGACATACTATTTACACCCTTTATTCTTTTAGTGAGGAACCTCTCTAGCCATTCCAGTTGTCTGGGTGTGCCTGGTTAGGTACATACCAAAGGATCCACTGTAGTCAATGACAGGTCTGAGTGCTGAATACAGTAGAACAATGACCTCCTTGGACCTAAATGCCATACCTCTGTAAGCTGCACAATACAGAATTATTTCCTCACTACTGTAGCAATGTGATGGTCAAAGGCATGATTACTGTCTATGTCCCAAAGTCCTTGACTACTGGGTCAACTCTTTGAGGTGTGTTGTCAGTGTGGTAGTTACCAGGAGCGGTTGACTTCCTGAAAGATACTATTATGCATTGCTTATTTAGTTTTAGTCCTTGGCTCTGACAGCAGTTATTTGTCTGTCAGCACTTCTTGGAGAACATTTGTGTTGGTGAGTGATACTATGACTGCAACTAATTTTGCAACTAATTTGCACTTCTCTGCAAATTTGGTAACTAGAGGTCCTTGATGGTGGCCTTGACTTTAGAGAAGTTGATGCCAAAAAGGAGTGATCCTAGGGCCGATTTCTTAGGGACTCTGGCCTTTTTGTAGAGATGGACTCCCCAGTTCTAACCTGGGACCTGTCCATGAGCCAGCTGGTGTTCCATCTGGTGATAAAAAGGTTTTTACCTAACCTCTTGAGTGTGTCACCAATGCATTAGAGTAGTGTTGTCAAATTCCTTGGCCAGGTCAAGGTAGGCAGTATGAGCCATTTTGCACTTGTCTATTGCTTTGTGGACTTTCTGAAAAGTCTACCAGGTTGAGTGGGCATGGCTTAACCTTGATGAAGCCAGACTAGGTTGGGACCAATGTCTGGAGTTTTCTTGTCTGTATTTATTGATTAGTTCCATGATTTTTCTTTCCATGGCTTTCCATATGAGACTCGTCGATCTGTAGTTTTTAAGGTCTGTAGATGGTCTGCTTTGTGTAAAAGGATGACATTTGCTATTTTCCATTGATGAGGCATAGACTGTTTGGATGCTGTGGTTAAATAATGATTCCAGAAGGCCTGATAGATTTTCATGCTATTTAGAAGGGAGCCCGCTGATGGAGTGTTCTTGGTTTAGACTATTAAGAGCCTGTACCATAGTAATAGTTGTGGGAATTGTATTTGATGGTATTTCCTGGAGGAGTCTGGGGTGAAGAATAAAAGTACAGCTGAATTTGTTTGCAGGTATGTTTATTATATCTTCTGGCTCCATTAACAATGTGTGCCACACACAGTTCTGTTTTGCCTCTATGGTTGTGGACGTAGCTGAAAAATGCCTTTTTGGTTGTCCTGGCTAGGAAGGCCAAATTTACCTTAAATTTGGCTTTGGTGAACTTAGTCCTCTTGCGTTGATTGTTTAATTTGAGAGTGCATTTTATCCTGCAGCACCACCTAATTTTTGCCATGATTTCCTTCCTTCTGTTATGCAGCCCATTGATGCGATTCCACCAGGTTGGCGGCTCATTTTTTTGAGTTGGTTCTTGTCATTCCCGTTGGGTACAGCTGCCTCTGTACAGCTCTTAATATGCTTGTACAAGGTTTCTGTGAACAGTTCCGTTAGGCAGCATTGTTCTTGGGGTTTAGGGGCGTTTGAAGTTTTGCCCGGATACCACATAATTGATGCAGTCTAACATCAAGTTCTCATCATTTCACACAAAAAGCACATTTGGTTGACCCAAATACCTTGGCATTCCCCTTTCACCATACCACCGCAATGCATGTACAGGTTAGAATCCCTGATATTTTAGAAAAATCCCCAAGTCCCATGCCTGAGTCCATAAATGTCTTCCATCCAAATCTTATTGCATAGTCTCAACTTTACTTGTTCTGGGTTGATGGTCTTTTCTTCCCGAATTTTGACTGATCTTAATTAAACAGGAATTTTTCTTTAACTGCCCCCCACCCCCCCTAATAGAAAAGTCATTCCATACATAATTTTATTTTTTTCTACCTCCTATTAAATTCCTCTACTAGGGAAAATGTTCAAGTCATTTTTAAAAATTCCATTCCTAGATTTGTCTTGGAATTGATATCTCTGATTTTGAATCCTAAAGGTTAACCAACATGTTCCATATAAAATATTTATCAGTTGATGTCCTCAGTTCTTACCATTGGTTGTTTTTTGTTCTGCACTGTCCTAGTCACCACTTTCCCCCTGTCTGCAACAATTGCTGCATAAGAATGCGGCCCTGGATTCTGTTGTATATTCACATCCATCTTTGTGGTCTGGTGTCTGCTTGGCAGTATCAGGTTTGTCTGATGCACTGTAATTTCTTCCTGGAACACCGGCTTTCCTGTCAACAGTTTCTGCTTCAGATCATTTCCTGTCAGGGAATGTTGTCCTTTATCTGTTGCCTCAGCCCTGGGTGAAGCATTATCATCACCTGGTTATGAGTCCTCAAATCCATGTAAGCAAAGTAGTTCATTATTAACATCCAGTACGTCTGATAATAGGACCATCGTACTGCTGACCCTTGCCTTCCTCTTAATCATCCTCATAGAATCATCACTCCAGTATCATTTAACGTCAAACTAGACATTCCTGGTACCCTGGCCAAATTTCTCTGTTCAATATGAATACCACTTTGGATCTTCACTGAAAAAGAGGCCAACTAACTTTGTCGGAATGACCCAATCAGCAAAACAAGAAAAAGCCATAAGGCTGTACCTCCAGCCAACATAATTCTATGTAAAAATTAAAAAAAAAAAAAAAAACTCCCAAGGTGGGTGTTGTACAAGTCTTGCTGCAACTGTGCTACAGCTTTGGCGTCAGCAGGTGAGTAGCTGTAATAAATGGGGGGGGGGGGGGATGCGTAGACTTGAAGCAAATGTTATGATTGGTTGCACTTTAATGGACAATTCCAGGCTCCTCCAAGGGAAAAAAAGTTTGATATGGACATATGAGCCCTTCCAAGATTACATTCTCTGATGCCTTGGCAGTTCAGCAAACAATATTTCATTTCTGTACTGATGATACCCTGTAAAATGCCCTCAAAGACTTTAAAAAAGAAGGGGGGGGGGAATGTAGATCACCCCATCGTAGTATCTTTGTCACAAAAAACACCTAAACAGAAATGCATTAAAACAATATGTGGCTACCAAAACCAAAAGAAAGCAATATTAAAACAGAGAAAATTAATATTACATGGGTATTAGGATTTTTAGCAATTTGTACAAAAGAGAGAATGCCACAATTCAGTGCAGAACTACTGAGAGGGCATAAATTGCAGTCTCATCCTTTTTCTATTCCTACAGCAGTCTTTAGCTCATTCAGCAAGATCCCCAGGTAAGTTGAGAGAATCTCTGTGTACAGCTTCTGCCCAGAGGGCTACTTTCAGTGAGTCAGGCATAGCATGCCTCCCATGGTAGGTGCCAAGAGAGCACAGCCACAAGGTGTCTAAAGTGTATAAGCATGCACCCATAAAGAATGCATTTAGGATTCCCTTTGTGGCCTGTGTTATGGTTAAATGACTTGCAAACCAGCCCACTTGATAAAACAACTTGAGGAAAAAGTTGAGGGTGGTATTTCTCCATCTTGAGTCACACCTCAAGGAATGACTGCTGACCCATTTCAGTCTGGATGTCAGAATCTGAGAGCATTAAAATTGATCTTAAAGGGGTGATGAGTGATGGTCTCTTGGCAAGATGGCAACAGCTCTGTTAGTTTTAATTTTTGATCTTTGAGCTATTTGATATGATTGACCTTGGTATCATGTTGGGAGTATTTCATTTTTACTGTGGGGAATCAGAAGTTATTCTGAACTGGTTTTCTCCTACTTTTGAGATTGCTCTCAGACAGTAGCTTGCATGATGCATTTCTTATCCACTTACACTCTGGTTTGTAGAGTTTCTTGTGGTGGAGGGGGGCGGCAGCACTCCATTTTGGGTTCAGAAGAGGTCTGCACTTATTACATCGATGTATGTAGGTGCACCTCTCTCAAATGTGACAGTTGTGAATTCTTTGATGGATAACCTGGAGTGCACCCAGCTTTGGCTGCATTTTGAGTGTTATAACATATAAAAGATATGGTTGCCTTCACTTTGCATGCGATGCTTAAGATTTCTTATTGTCTTAACTGTAAACAATTGCAATACTTACAGGGAGGGTAAAGAACTGGAATTCAGATCACAAGTATGCAATGTTCAATGTTCTTGATACCAACATTTTACACTTAAGCACATGCTGAGGTTAGTGCATGACATACTTCTGGACTTGGTCACTGCAGCTCCATTTACCCAGGGGTGCCCCCCCCCAGCTGTAAAAATGTAAAATAAACAGAAATAAAACAAAAACAAAAATAAAATAAAATTAATGGACCGTTGTGCATGTGCACTTGTGGCATTTCCCACTATCCGGACTGCAGGTGAACCAGTCTGGAGCATGCTTACAGAATCCAGATGATCTCACCAGCAGTCCGGATTGGGAAGACAACATTGAATTTGCAAATTCCCCAGAAGTCTATGCAGTTACAACTGCATAGATAGGAATGGGATTGGACTGCAACGTCCGCAGCTGGTGCTCTCGCAGGAAGGAGCATCACAGCACGGAAGGGGAAGGACTTGCTTGCTGGATTGTACAGCTCGTTGTCGCGGGTTTTCTATATGGATGGATCGTCACAGGCTTTTAGCTGCTGCAAGGGACTTATAGAGGATTTGTGTTAGCAGATTAACAGGTAGGGAGAGTGTGTGTGTGTAGGTAGATGCATTGCTGATACTGTACTGTGTTGTAAAGGGGGTGGATGCAGCAGTCCTTTTTGGCGAAGATACCTAGTAAATATGAACCTGTTATCAGTTTGCCATGCATTCCCTATTGCAATATTACTAGCTTATCACTTTTTTTAATGCAACATGTGCAATGTATTCCTCAAGGGCAGCAGGCACTCATTTTGTAGATGAAACCATGAAATATAAAGGTGTTTGCTAGCATCAACCTCTTCATTAGTTACAGATTTCTTTAATGTGGAATTATTTAGATGACTTTTACTTCAGAGATTGTGCATATTTACTGATAATGGTGGACTGTAGAAGTTTGAATAGACTTTTATGATGAAAATGCTCTGAACTGGGAAGTTTTGTCATTATTGGTGCATGCATTTTGTTTCATTGTTTACTGGAAAAATGTTCAAAACAATACATTTTAAACACCGTCTAACAACTGTACTGTATTGTACAAGGAATATAATTTAGTACAATCATGAAGGTGTATCAAAGAGCAAATGTATGTTTCATGTGCAAGGGGCCTATGATTTGAAAACAGCCCAAAGTTAATCTTTATTTGTCACTGACAAAATGCATTTTCTTTGAATGTGGGTTTCAATGCTGTTTCAATGAATGTGAGTTTCAAGGGCAGAGAAGTTTTAATGCTAAGCCTGTTTTCATTGTGAGACTGCTTTGCTTTGTTTAGCAGATGTCTTAGTGTTTGCGCTGTAAAATGCACAATAAAACTTTCAAATGAAGTCCAAATCATCATTGAAGTAAAGCAGTATGCACATTAGTGTTTATGGTAAATGGGGTGAAATAGCCAAGTAATGGTTCATTGGAATGACTGCAGGGGGGGGAGGCTCCATTCGACCATGATTTAGTCATGGGGAAGGGTGGCAAACTCAGACAGCCCTGGCTGAACTATACCTCCCAAATGGCCAGATTTTCACAGAATGAATATATTTTGGCTTCTTATTTTTGGTTTGTTCCTCATAAAATTTGTGGTTTTCTGGCAAATCATTTAGGAATTAAGTCACTAAATAATGACACTGAGTTTGACTTCATAAACTTCAGAAAAATGCATGCTAAAGTAAGACCTGTTATTCTATCAACTGTCTCAGTTTATACAAGAGCAATTTTTAGTACTGTTTATATGTTCCCCTAATATATTTGGCCTTGTCCAGATTTATTGCATTAACAGGTTGAGAGGTATATGCAAATAAATTGTTTTATAGAATTAGGCATAGCCAAACCTCTCAACTGTCCCCGATTTTGGCTCAAAATGTTGCTCTTCCCCTAATAATCCCTATTGCAAAATAGCAATTTTGGAAGAAAACGTTGAGGGTTTGCAATTAAGAAATAACTGTAATAATCAGAGTTATAGATTACTTTTATTTTAGAAATGCATGTAGATTCTTTTATTTTGTCAGCCGCTCAAGTTAGCAGTGCTAATATTAAAAAGGCGTCCCTTCTTTGACAGGTTCCCAGATGTATTGTGTGGCTATTTTATATTTTTGCATCACATTTTTGGTCCATTTTTCATAAAATTGTGTTGTTTTGGCAAATTAATGATAAATCATTAAAGACTGAAGTTAGAAAATAATGACAGACATTTGAGTTTTACATTTCATACCCTTCAGAAAATTCATACTAATGCAAGACCTACTATTCTATTATCTTTCTAAGTTTATAAGAGCAATATTTAAAATTTGTCCTTATTTTTGGGCCTTTGTCCCACTTCTATGTATGGCTTTGTCCAGATTTCTTGCTCTGAGGTTGAGAGGTATGATAAATGTGTCAGGGCCATCATAGTCAGCCAGAGACATTTCAAATTGTGACATACTTGTTGCACCCCCACTCCCCCATGTAGTGACTCTGGATGTGTTCAAACAAGGCAAGGAGCAGTTATGCAGTGTAAATGTGCAGAGTATTCCCCCATCCAAGGTAGACGCAAGTACGACAGTGGCTTTTCACCTGTCCTTGATTTTGCAGAATGGTCTGGTTTCTGTCATATTTTTGTACTGTTGATTTATGCTTATTTCTCAAAGTGCCTGTTGCTCTGTGTTTAAGTAGCAATGCTTTAATGACCATCAGGTAAGCTTGTCTGAGATCATAAGATGCAAGTAAGCTTTAATAAGCATACTGTTAAAGAATTTCCAACATTGAAAGCCTTTCTGTTGCCATGTAGAGAATACTTAACTAGATAATGTATAAGCCTTGGGTACTGAAATGCATATGACAGTATTTGTAATAAAGGACAGGATTACATTATTTTAAGAAGCTCATTACACTTGTTGGAGACTTCAGTCATCTCTGCAGGCTTTACCCGTAAACTAAACAGAATGCCAATCATGTGTGGTCCATAACCTGTACAGTAATCCTTTAAGCAATGTATCTTGAGCTTGTTTCTTGTAAGCTTTTCATTTTTACTTTGATCGTGTTTTCCCCATGAAACAAGTAGATAGTTGTCAGGCAGCAGGTCATATTTGGATAAGAAACATTTTTACACGTGGGGGTATCACAGAGATTGCTACTTTCAGCATGTTACTTGGTACTTTAATAAAGCAGAATATAAATTATAATTAGACCTGCAGTGCAAAGAGAAGTGGTATGAGTTGAGTGATGCTTGTTTTTCTTATACTTTATTTTGACTGGCATTCCAGTAATGTATTTAAAAAGTAATTAATTTTTTCATGCCTCACAACCTTTTTGTTTCCATCTAGATATTAAGCAAGCTGTCATGCAGTCACTGCATTGAAATATTTTTTTTCTCTTACACTTCATTTTGTCTTGACTGGACTCTCATAATGACAGTTTGGCACCCAGGGCAACGTATTTAGTTAGATTTTGTGGTTTTGAGCATAGCTCCTCCCCTTTCTGGTTGGCCACACCCCTTCCCATTGACCCTACCCATTCAGCTGTCTCCTGCAGCCCCCCTTTGTTTTGAAGTAACCAGCCGCCACTGTGATTTACCCAAGGATTGTTAACTTTGAACAGCACTATTTCCATCTGATGGAGCTACTGTGCTAGTCTTACATATTTATGTGGGCTATGCACACATGAATACACACACACATTGTGGGTTCCTTACCTTTTGTTGAAGATTCATTTAGTCACATGCAGATTTTGGTGTGAAACTTGTCACTGGTTTATTAGAATTGTGCTGTAGTTGAACATTCACGGTCCGCTATAGTGTAATTTGCTGCATTTTCCTTATTCGTAATTGTGTGACTATAGAATCATACAAGTTCTGGAGGGAATGAGTGGGCAGAGCCCCCCAATAAAAAGAAGCATTTAAAATATTTGTGCAGAAGGGGTGGGATATGTGATTTTGCAAGTAAGTGTACATTTGGAAGTTCTCATTTATCTTGAGGTGGTTTAACTGTAGAGGTTAAAGGGAGGTCGAGTTGTTATCCTCTACAAAACTACAATCAACATCAAACCTCTACAAACCCTCATACCTAAACTTCATAATGCCAAAACCTTAGGTTTAACCCTAATCGTAAATGACACACAAACTATCATTCTCTGCTGTTATATTCCCCCAGGTAATAACTCTCCCATCATTGAAGAAATGTTACAATGTGCCGCAGATATTCTCCCCCAAGAAACCATTTTACTAGGTGACCTGAACACTGATTGGTCAACCTGTACCTCTAACAACCCCACTAACCATATTAATATTTACAGTTTTACCCAGCTTATCCAAGAACCCACTAGAATCGACAAAACCCCCCCACAAACAGTCTATTCTAGATTGGACACTAGTTAACTGCCCCAAACAAAACTGTCAGGATGCATTCCTGATGGTCTTAGTGACCATCTCCCCACTTTTCTCCTGTGGAAACGTACCAACATAGCCAGACCCATTGTTTTTAGACAGATCAGAGATGATCGTAAACTAAATATACAAGAACTAAACAGTATTTTAAAACATAGTAACTGGAAACCACTACTAACCCTAAATCTAGACCAAGCCATTGACTACTTCAACAATATTTTCATCAGTATCCTTGGTAGACTTGCACCAATTAGGAAAATAAGAGCTAAGGCAAACTATGCACCATGGCTAACTAGGGAAACTAGAGCCCTTCTAAAGTCAAAGGATAAGGCTTGGAGAATATGGAAGAAATACAATACTACCCTAGCCAAACAAAGTTGCCTACAACTTAGAAATCGCGCCAAGAGACAAACTAAACTTGATAGACAAAATTACTTCCTCAATATCCAAAATAAACATTCAAAAGATCCCTAAAGGTTTTGCCATGCCATTAATGCTCTCTCAAAACCAGGCAAAACTACCACTCCCAACTCCACGAATGACAACAAGGACATCGCATCCCAGTTCAATCACCACTTCATAGAATCCATCTTAACACTATCCTCCCAACTATCCAAAAACAGCCCTACATATAACCCAACCATATGCCTTGACATCATCCCATCCTTTACGCTCTCACCTGTTCCCACCTCAACAATTAAAAAGCACCTCCTAAAACTGAAACATACCACCCTTGCCGCTGACAATCTACCAGCCGACTTCCTAAAAATAGCTGCTGAATCCTTATCCTCCCCTATTTCTATTCTTATCAATCACTCCATACAAGAAGCATATGTCCCACAGTTATGGAAGGTATTGTACATTATTCCACTACATAAAGGCGGAAACTCTTACGAATACTCAAATTATCACCCCATTGCCATTCCTACCCCCTTATCTAAAATACCAGAGAAATGTATACATTCTCATGTGACACAATTCCTAAACTCTCACCATCTCCTGTCCCCCATACAGCATGGCTTCCGATAACACCACCACTGCTCTTCTCTCTTTCACCAATCTGATCAACCAACTTAGAAATAATGGTAACTTTGTGTCTGCAATATTTCTAGACCTCTCCAAAGCATTTGGCATGGTATCACATTACTTACTACTAGACACCCTGACTTCTCATATCCTTTGCCCCTTCCACTATAGCCTGGTTTAAAAGCTATCTGTCAAATAGGCAACAATCTGTCCAGTGGCAAAGTGTACTATCCTCCTTGCTCCCAACTACCATAGGTGTACCACAAGGCTCCATATTAGGCCCACTTCTTTTCTCCATATTTACCAATAATCTCCATACCACCACCACAGCATGCGTCACTTACAATAAACTGACAATACAACTATTATCTGTTCAGCTCAATCACTTCACACCCTACAACAACTTGCCCAGGAATCCTTTAGCTCTGGAAAGTTGGATCACTTAGATCCAGCTTATCCTAAACCCTAATAAAACCAAATTACTACTTTTCACCCCCAACAAAACTATTTCCACCCCTCTATCCTTCACTATTATCTCTCCTTCTGACCATATCAATCTCCTAGGCATTGACATTGATACAAATCTGCACTTCGACATCCACATTTCACAAACTATCAAAAGTCCATTAAAAAAAGGGAACTATATAGGCACAGGAAATCCCTCTCGAAACAAGCACTGATTACACTAGCCCAAACTCACCTCTTGTCTACCCTAATGTATGCTGCTCCAATTCGTACCCAGCTTAGAAAACTTGACCTTGCCAGATTTGAATTATGTTATAATAAAATCCCCAAGTTTGCAAACAACTCCACCTTTAGAACCCACCATTGCCAGGCTCTAAGGGAACTTCCCCAGTTACTAACCTATCACCAATTGGCCATTGCCTACAATGTGGTAACGCATGCAGAAAAAAAACCTCCACTAGGCCAACTTCTCACGCACTATAATACAAATCGTCCTCTCTGATCTTTTGGCAGACCCCTCCTCTGTATCTCTAGGGCTAACAATACTGCAGGAAAAGCACTGTCCTCCCACTCCATAGCTAGAACCTGGAATAATCTCCCTTCTGCTCTGATTTCTGCCTCTACCTCTTCTCATTTTAAAAACCTCAGAACACACAGAATAAGTGGATATGCTCATGTATTACATAAGTCCTCAAATTATTCCACTTGTATACCTCACTTTCTAATATACCTACTGTAATATATATTAGACTAGGTCTTCTTCTAATGCTGATTGATTTTGTATACTTTGTTATTAACCATGTATAACTATTTTTCCTGTATCCATAGGTCTTATGTCTTCTGCTGTATACTGTATTTTAACATTCTGTAAAATTGTACTTACTGTGGAGCTTTTCTCCCCAGGCCTCCACTGAAAATTGACCTGTGTCCAGTCGGACCATCCTGGTTAACAAATGTAAAATAAAAAATAAAATAGGTTAGGTGTGTTTGGTAGGCTTACTTTCCTTGGTACAGTTATGTTCACCTTAGGGTGAATGCTTTTTTAATTTTTACATTAGCTTCACAGTGTAATCTGTATTGCAGCTGTACATGATGTGTGTATATGTCGAATGCTTATTCTTTGTTTTCTGGTGCAGTGGTATTTATGATCACAAATGCAACCATACTGTTTATATTTGTGATATGTTTTAATGCTTTTTACGTTGGGGTAAGTTATAGATGAGATTGAAGTATTATGTTGGTCGGTGTCATAATATCTTGTAATACACTCGTGCGCGTGTCTGTGAGTGTGCCTATGTTGGATTAATTACCTTGGCCAGCATAGCAAGCATCTATTCCAGCATTGTTATAGACAAATTCTGTTCTTGAATTTGTAAAATAGTGGTCACTTTCCATAAAGTGACAGTATTTGTAATCCCCTAATGCATAAATTGCCTTTGCTAGTCCTACTGAATGATTTTACATTAATACTATATTTTTTCAACATTTCCTTTTAGGTCATAACTCTTGACCCCAGAAAATAAAATAAAGATCTCAGTTATACATTTGGAAATAACATCACTAATATTCAGAACATTCCAATTCATAGTAACCTTTATTTCTCCCATATTTACATTAAAATATATTCTCATCCTTGTAATTCTTTTGCCATCAGTCTTCTTTTCTCACACCCTCACTTGTTTTGTTCGGTAACATAGGTCCATACTCTTTGACCTCCTCCTTTGCTTTTGAAAACTCCACCTACTACAACTTTTCAGTGCTGTCTTTCTAAACATTCACTAATTCATTCAGCTTTACATTATATTCACCTTTTTCTGTTAATGTACTTTAATAGGTTGGCTCCTGAAAATCCCGATCTTTATATCAATACGATGTCCACTCTGCCAATGACATATGTGGTAACGTTTCATCTTGTCACAGGTAGTTTTGGCAAACTCAAAGAAATCAAATGCAGTTCACTAAAACCACTTCTGTCAAAGTGGAAATTGCCTTTTTCTCCATTGTTGTGCGACTTTGGAGTTTTTTATATATATATATATATATATATATATATATATATATATATATTTAAATAAAATATGGGTCTACTTCACTTCACCTAAAGCTCATTTGCCTGACAATGATTTCAGAGAGACCAAATCACCTAAAGTTCATTTCACTTAAAACTCATTTCATTGACAATTAGTACTGGCAGTGTGTAGAGAACTGTAAAGCAAGTAAAAGGTATATGTCCTTTTCCCCACTGTAATGTGACCCTGGAGTTAGTGTGTGTGTGTGTGTGTGTGTGTGTGTGTGTGTGTGTGTATGTGTATATATATATATATATATATATATATATATATATATTGAATTTCAGTATCTCAAGACCATGAAACCGAATCCACAAAACAACAAAACCCCGAACCCAAAACCGCGAAATTCAAAACACCGAACAAATCACACACACTACACCATACATAAACCACAACACCCATATCACAACAAAAACAAAACTGCGCACACACAACTCATACACACATAACCAGGGGTGCAAGCCTCCCTGCTGCACCCCCCATGTGGGGGGCAAGCCCCCCACACACCCCCTATTTATATATATATATGTATATATATATATATATATATATATATATATACTAAGTCCGAGATCGCACAAACAGGAAACAAAAGCAAACTCACACACGCACATTCTCCAGTCCCTCACACACACATATCAAACATATCAGCACACTCGCATACACTCTAACTCCCACTCAAAACCAAATACTCACTCACCTGACAACACCTAGATCCACACACAGCACCGGGCACCATCAACACACAATCCCGGACATTACGTAGCATAAGGCCATAACCACAAATTTGAGATATTCGAATTTGTGATTCTGAACTTTCGCTATTGTAAACATTCGGCTTTATAGTCTCGATACTGAAATTTGACATTTCATTATTTTGCGATTATAAAGTGCTTTTATATATATATATATATCTAATAGTCAGGTGGGCACAGCCCCCCCACCTAGTTTGATTTTATATCCTCTGGTTTGGTTGGAGTTATGCCCCCCTCCCAACTATATATACTAACTCCAGGGTTACCGTACAGTGGGGGGGGGGAGGAAGGACATATACCTTTTACTTTCCTTACAGTGCTCACTGAAATGAGTTTTAGGTGATTTGGTCTCTGTGAAATGAATGTCAGGCAAATGAGCTTTAGGTGAAGTAGACACACCCACACACACATATATATATATATATATATATATATATATATATATATATATATATATATATATATAGATATATATTACACACGCACATATATAATATAAAATTCTAGGGGGTGCATGGGCTTGCCCCCTACACAAAAAAGCCTTTTAAGGTGGTTTTGGCAAACTGCTATTTGAACTTTTTGTGTTCACCAGAACTGCCTTTGAATAGACATGAATCTTAATAATCTGCTATAATAGCCCTTTCCTGTATAGACTAGTGCCTAAAACTGCTGTGGAAGCCTTATAAACCTCTGCATCCAAAAAGTGAATTGCATACTTAGATGAATTAACCATAAAATGTAAAAAAATGTAATAGTATTTTATAAATGTAGTGTATTTTATAAATGTAGTGTATTCCATCACCAACTGCTCTTCACTCTTTCATATCTTAAAACATTATTAATTAAAAATGTTTAGAGTTCTAATGTACAATAAGCATGTTTTCAGGTGTAGGGAAATTCTCCGTGTCTGTTGGTAAGTATAATATCTAAAATTAACATGAGATTGTATCCTATAAAATTTTGTTCATCCTTGTCTTTCAATTACCAAAAATTTTTTTTTTTTTTTTTTTTACTTTAGGTATACTCTATCTTAATGGTACCACATTATATAGTGACTTAATATTATGTCACCATATACCAGCATTCTTTACAATGGATTCTAAATTTACTACTAAAATCTGCTGAATCCTTCAATGAGAGAAGGTATTTAAAAGTGGCTGTAAGTTTTCTTCCAGTATTTGGCCAGCATGGGTAACACCATTCACATGTACTTGTGGTATGCCAAACCTAATGGGGGGGGGGGGATTACAAACAATGCAGAGCATAAAAATGCCTTAATTTAAAGCACCTTTCTTAAACAATTCATATAAAACCATAGCAATACAATTATAAGCTTGTAACCGTTTATAGTTTGTAGATTCAATGAAGTTTTTTTTCCTTAGGAAACATTTTGAAACAGTGTCTATATTGCTTGGAATCCATAACACCAGTAACTCTTTCCTTATCCACTTTCATAGAAAAAGCCCCAACATAGTCCTTTCCTCAGGAGATGAGTAGTAAATTATCCATTTAGCTGGTTGTAGAAACCGTGTCCTATTGTGTCTGTCTCAACCATGCATGCATGTCTCAATGTTGAGTAACAAGGAATGGATTACGAGCACAGGATGGTGTATGCGGCACCATGTGACACCTGCATGGCATTCATGTAAGCACAGGATGGTGCATGTGGCACCATATGACACCTGCACGGCATTCATGTAAGCACAGGATGGTGCATGTGGCACCATGTGACATCTGCACGGCATTCATGTAAGCACCGGATGGTGCATGCGGCAACATGTGACCCCTGCACGGCATTCATGTAAGCACAGGATAGTGCATGTGGCACCTGCATGGCATTCATGTAAGCGCAGGATGGTGCATGCGGCACCATGTGACACCTGCATGGCATTCATGTAAGCATAGGATGGTGCATGCGGCACCATGTGACATCTGCACGGCTTTCATGTAAGCACAGGATGGTGCATGCGGCACCATGTGACACCTGCACGGCATTCATATAAGTACAGGATGGTGCATGCGGCACCATGTGACACCTGCACTACATTCATGTAAGCACAGGATGGTGCATGTGGCACCATGTGACATCTGCATGGTGTTCATTTAAGGAGGACAAGAAGGAAGTTATTTTTGTGAGTCTAAGACCATCCTTGCTCTTTTAAGCATAAATAAGAGTTTAGCGCTTTATACAGACATTCCACTAAATGTAATGCACATTAAAATGTTTTTTTTTTTTTTTTGTATTTGAAAAAGTGTATTAAAAGTATATCTGGTGGATTTGTCTCTAAAGGAGGTATGTTGACAGGTAACAGCAGCAACTGCTTAGGCAGAATTGAATGAGGAAAGTTTCTTGAAGTCTGTGTTAAAAAATAGAAAGATACTTGAAAGTGGTCTGATTTAACCCACCTTAAATGAAGCTGGTGATTGTAATTGTGGTAAGTGGACATGTTCATATTTTTGTTTTTAATTGAATCTGTATGTTTTTGTTTCATGAAGTCCTGTTAAGCAGGACAAAAATGGTAACCTGTTGGTATTTTATTTTAATATCTTGGCATGTGACCATTCATATGGTCATGTGTGTATATTTTGCACATGGATGTCATTGCCTGATGAGCATGAAAAGTGCATTCTTACTGCTTACTTTTAGGCTAAAAGAAGTATTAAAGCTTAATAGCTTGGCATTGTTTGATAGGTAAGCTTTGAGATTGTAAGTGTGGCATTGTTTGATAGGTAAGCTTTGAGATTGTAAGTGTTTGGTAGACCATGATTAAGGCATAGCACTCAAACTCTGAGATTTTTAATATATTCTAAGGAAGATGGCATACCAGATCTGTAAACAAACCAAGCTGTTTTGAATCTGTATTTTTAGAAATGTTAAGAATCTTACTTGCCTGGTGCATTCAGAGCAGCTGAGATAAACGAGAATTATTCTGCACTAGGGTTTTGAGTCGTATGATTACTAGGACATTAATCAGAAGGAGAATAACTTTATCATAGTTGCCCCATCTCACACACACACACAATATATATATATATATAATTCATTCAGCATTACATTTCCTGGGCTTGACTTTGTCACAGAAACACCATAGCTTTTAGTTTAATTGAGCTCTGTGAGCTACTTTTATTTTAAGCAGTAAAACACCTTTGTTTCTTTGTGTAGCGCCAGAGACTTGTTCATTCTGCCAATGGTATGGATAAAGTATCCACAGAGAAAAAACTTGAACAAATTGAAAATGGCACAGTCCCCGTAGACAAACAAGAGGATCTGACTGAAAGCGAGAGTGAGTTTTTCTCTCCATTTTCTGTTCCAGGTGAGTGCTGTTGGAAACAGTAATGTGTTTATCTAGGTGTGTGTTGCGGTGTTCTAACAATGACTGATTTTCATTTAATTTCAATATCTTTGTGATTAGGTAATGAAGAAGATTGTGAGATAATCTTTTTGTAAAAAGGCCTTGCTGTAGGAAACATTAATACTTCCCTGTTAGTCCTAACAGCGTCATTTAACCTAATTTGTATGATGTCCTTCCATTTCACTGTTTCAGTATTCATAACATTAGGGATCCCCTGACAAGGGTGGCCTGATCAGTATTCATAACATTAGGGATCCCCTGCCAAGGGTGGCCTGATCAGTATTCATAACGTTAGGGATCCCCTGCCAAGGGTGGCCTGATCAGTATTCATAACGTTAGCGATCCCCTGCCAAGGGTGGCCTGATCAGTATTCATAACATTAGGGATCCCCTGCCAAGGGTGGCCTGATCAGTATTCATAACATTAGGGATCCCCTGCCAAGGGTGGCCTGATCAGTATTCATAACGTTAGGGATCCCCTGACAAGCGTGGCCTATTCATAACATTAGGGATCCCCTGACAAGGGTGACCTGATTTCCAGCCAGTATACCAAAGCCTTAGATTGCTATAAGGTACACCATATATCACACTTGTGCTGCTTGCATAGCATAGACTATCAAGGTGACGTCCGGATGTGCCATCCTCAGAACTTTTCCACCAGTCCGAATGCCATCCCTTGTTGGTTTGAATGCATCTGTTCCATTGCTGGTTTCACAGAGTTGTTGCAGATAAGTGCCCCATTGGGGTTCCTTTTTACTTATCTCCTCTTTTTGTTGCTTGTGGTGTTTCATGTCATCCAAGAAGGGTAAAGGCCCATATAGAAGACAGATTCCCCATAAAGACTACCACAGACGGTCTCTTTGACTTGGTGCACCATATATCCTGTTCCATCTGTCAGGCATTTATACCCAAGACCCTGTGTCGTAGACTCTCTTCTTTAGAGCTTTATCTTGAGAATCACTGTCTTCAGGTTCTTGCGAAATATAAGATGGAGGGAACCTCTCGCTCTGAGGGACAGCTGTCTGTGAAGAAGGCCAAGAAGCCTGGGCTGGAATCTTCTGATGTTCAGCCTCTGCCAGACATCTCTCCTGCGGTGAATGAATGCCCGGAGGTTCGGCTAATTTTATCTTTGGATTCTGCTGCTGTGACCTGGTTGGAGGTCAATGGGGATCTGACTTTAAGCATATTCAAGGAGGCATTGCAGACCTCCACTTCAGATGCTCGGGGGGGGAGGGGAGTAAGCCTGATTATCTTTTAGGGGCCTAGGGTTGTTCCACAGATATTAGTCAGAGAAGTCCCAACTACCATCATTGAATGCAGTCCTGAGTCAGAGCCTCCCACATTTTATAAGGCGGACATCCCATTGAAGAAAAAGCAAAAGACTAAACAACGTTACTCCTGCTCCAAAGGACCTTCAAAGTGAGCAGCAGTCTTTTAGTCAAGGTGCTGTGATGGCATTGAAACCTCCTCAGGGAGTTGCTGTTCCAGCCTCCATTGGTTCTCTACTCCCCTTAAAAGCCACAGGGAACAGGATTCTTCTGAGGAAGAGGTGGATTCAGATGAGGAATCCCTTGCTTACTCTTCTCAGATTCCCTCTTTTTTGGATTATTGCTCAGAGGAAGAGGAGTCTACTAGTCCAGATACTCCCTTTGAAAAGATTTCTTTTTGGGATACAGTCTTGAGGATGATGGTGTTCTTTAAATGGGATTGCACTAATGTTTCTGAGGTACAAAAAGGTACTATGAGTTGCTGCAGATGAATTCTCCTGGGCCTTCTCCTGTTCCTCCTGTTTTGGCTGCTTTACTTAGCTGCATTTTCTAATGATTCTAAGGCTTCAGACTCTCAGCCCGATTTCCAAAAAACCTGATGGATTCTACAAGGTGCTTGAGGACTAAATTTTTGTACAAATGCTCATCTGCTAATCACCTAGTGGTGTCTGTAGCCTCTGTAAAGCCCTTTCACTTGCTTCATTCTCCCAAGTTATTGCCCTTTGATAAAAGTAATAGTACCATGGAAAGGCTAGGCAAGAAAGTTTATACTTCTGCCACCTTTGCTTTTATGACTGTTTATCCGACCCATATGTCCAGGTATTTGGGTGGCTGTCTTATCCCTGGCTTGTCAGGTTATTGTTGACCTTCCAGACTTTGAGGGCAAGACTTCTGGCCTTTCCCTGTTAGTGACTTCCTTCCCAGGTGGTTTGTCATTCAATGAAGTTATGATGCAGCAGATGCATATTCTAGGGCTGCTGCCTTTGGGTCAGTGATGAGGTATTCCTGGCTTCAGCTTCAACCTTTGCTGGATGATATTAAGGCTAAGTTGATGGATGCCCCTCTTGCTTGGCACTTTTTTGGTGGTGCTGCTGCTTTAAGTCCTTTCAGAACAGGGGTAAGGTTTTACAGAAGCTTAAACGTGTTGTTCTCCTGTGCCTAAACTCCAGAAAAAATACCCCAGTAAGTCAGTATTTGTTCACGGGCGAACTTGCCTTCCTCCTAAGGGTAAAAAGGGTGCTAAGTGGGCTCCTCCTGCTAAAGCTACTCAGACTTGTGTGTCTCAGAAGTCTCCTTTTCAGATAAACCAGGTGCTGTCTGACTCTCCTGTTCTTCCCAGTCACTTTTCTCTTCCTTTCTCTCTCAGTTTCGCTGCAGATTACTTGGGATTCCTGGCTTTTGTCCATTATTTGCCAGAGGTATTTCATGGTCTGGAAATTCCTTCCCCATTTAATGGGTATTCCTCAGCCCCCCTCAGTAACAACTCTTTCTTTCCAGAGGTGCTTCGGGATCTTTTGCCTCATGGTACTATTCAAGAGGTGCCTGTGTCTGAAAAGGGAGGGGGGGGGTTACTCCAGGATGTTTCTAGTGCCCAGGAAAGAGGGTACTTGGAGACCAGTTCTAGACCTCTAGCTCATCTAACCACTTTTCTGAAGGTGCCTTCCTGTTGAATGTTGTTCCTTCAGACTTTGTTCCCTGTTCTGCTCCCTCAGGCTTATTTGGGGTGTCTGGATATCAAGGATGCTCATCTCCATATTCTAGTTCATGCCCTTTTCAGGAAGTTTTGACATTTCTCTGTTGCTTCCTGGTATTTTCAGTTCTCTGCTTTGCCCTTTGGCCTTTCTACTGCTCTAAGGGTATTCTCAAAATGCCGAGCTCCTGGGACTGATTTTTGCAGGATTCAGGGGATCTAAGTGTTTCCTTACTTGGACGATCTTCTATGTTAGGCATCTTCTCCAGAGATCCGTTTGGAAAATCATTTTTCCATTTCTCTTTTACAAAACCTGGGGTTCACAATAAACTTCAAAAAGTCTTTTCTAATTTCTCAAGATTATGCGTTTCCGGGGTGCAGGATACAGATTGTACCTGTGTAGTCATCCCTGCACCCTCCCAAGGCCTTAACACTCGACACTTATTTCCTTCTTTCAAACTCTTCTTCTGGACTTTATAACCACCAGGGAATTTCTCGGGGCTCTGGCATCCAGCATACCTGTGCTCTGTCTGGCAAATCTCCAGTGGTTTCTGAAGTCACTTTGGCTTCAGCATGTGTATCTCCTAGAATTTGTATTTCCTCTTCTGCCTTATCTCAAGAAGGAACTTCACTGGTGGATTCAGCAGTTGTCTTTAAATCCAGATCTCCCCTTTCATCCCCCTCTTCCCTTTCAGGAGCTGTTCACAGACAATTCAGTTGTGGGATGGGGAGCAGCTTTTGGCTCCCTAAAGGTGCAGAGGGTGTAGTCGCCTGGTCAACACAGACCATATCAATGTCAGAGATGAGAGCTCCTCTACTGACACTTCAGGCTTTCCATTCTCTTTTCTCCCCAGGGCCTCTCGAGGTGTTTACAGACAATACTGCAGTGATGTGGTATGTAAACAAGTGGGGTGTGGTGTGGGGAACGAGATCTTATCTTTGCCGGTTGGCACTTCCAGTGTGAGATCTTGCTATCCAGTATCAAGTGACTTTTAAGGCAGTTTACATTCCCTCAGGTCAAAATATTGTGGCAGACACTGAGCAGGTCCTTAACTCAGTCCCACAAATGGATGCTTCACAGGGATGTGGTTCTGGACATTGTCCACCAGTGGGGCACTCCTCAAATAGATCTTTTTCCATCTCCTCTGAACAGGCAGCTTTCTTTTTTTTGTGCCAGAGTCCCAGGTCCTCTGATCTGGAAGGTGGACGTCTTGTCTTTTTCTTGGAAGGGGGCATTTCTCTATGCTTTCCCTCCCGTTCCACTCATTCCAAAAGTCCTGTTCAAAATTCAACAGGATGCTCCTAAAATTTGTTTGCGATTCCCTTTTGGCCAAGATGGAATTGATTCCCTCCTTTACTGCATTTAGCCAAGGGCAGTCATCACAAGTTACCTCACAGGGTGGACCTATTCACACAGAACAAGGTATTTCTCTCATCCAGTCCTACCTGGCCACACTTCAACTGACACTGTGGGTGATTAGGATTTTTATTCCACATACACTTTTGTTCTGAAGGCATGTTTTGGGGTCCTGCAGAAGGCTGGGAATCCCAGTACTAGGAAATCCTACTTATCCAAATGGAAGAGGTTTTCTGTTTGGTTTCTTTCTCTTAATCTGGATCCACTTGCTCTGTGGATGCTCCTTTGGTTCTTATCTGTGTGAATTCCTTACTGCTGGGTTGGCTTATTCTTCTGTTAAGGCCTACTTATCAGCTGTGTCTTCTTCTCTGCCTTTATCGCCTCCTTTAGCTTCTAGATTTGAAGCTAAGTAGTTCCTTAAATTTGTCCTTCATATTAGGCCTCCCAGGAAATCTGTTACTGCTCTCTGGATCTTAATTTTGTTTTGGAGAAATTGAATCCGGCTCCTTTTGAGCCTGCAGCTTTAGCTTCCTTGCAACATTCCTCTTGGAAGATTATATTTTTGTTGGCCCTTATTTCTGCCAGATGGGTGTCTGAGTTTCAAGCCCTTTATGGCCTGTCCTACTTTTTAAGGAGAGGGTGTTTTTGCGTACTGATCCTTTTATGTGGTGATATATGGTGAATGAGTTCTTTTAATCAGTCTATTCATTTGCCCACTTTTTTCCTTCTCCGCAATCTGCCAGTGAGAAGGTGCTGCATATGTTGGATGTGCAGAGACAACTCAGATTTTATTTTAGATAAGACTAAGTCTGTTAGGAAATATGATCACTTCTTTGTTTCCTTTCATCCTAGGTCCTTAGGATTAGCTCTTTCCAAGCAAACTTTTTCCTCTTGGATCTCTGAAGTCATTTCCTTTGTTCTTTTCTTGGTGAAAGCTTTCCTTGATTTGTTAAGGCAAATTCTACTAGAGCTGTGGCTTCTTCTTTTGCTTTTTTTCCCAAGGGTTTGGCTACCAGCTGTATTCTTGAGGCAGCTATCTGGACTTCTGTGCAAACATTTACCAAGCAGTACAAGTTGAATGGAATCTCCAGAGCTAGTGCTGGTTTTGCTAGGGCCATCCTTCATGGCTTCCTAGAGGGCTCTTATGGTCCTTCCTCCTCCCCTCCCAAGTTTCTTCCTGAGCTTTGGCGGTCTCACTAATGTTATGAATACTGCAACACTGAAATAAAACGACATAGTACAGCTGTGTAAAATCTTACCACAATGGTAGATGTCCTTCTTTTCACTGTTGCAGTATTCACTCCCCCCAGTCCATTTATCATCTGGATGACCTGGCTCTTTTTCCTTGGACTGGCGTTCCTTCTGGGCCTCTCAGTTCTGAGGATGGTATGTCCGAATGTCCTCTTTATGCCCTATGCTACATGAGGAGCATATGTGTGACATATTGCATACCTTAAAGCAACTTAATGCTTTAGTATACTGGCCAAATGTCTGGCCACTTTTGCCAGGGCATCACTAATGTTATGAATACTGCAACAGTGAAGAGAGGGACATCAGCAGTTATAAGATTTTACGCAACTGTAATTTCCTTGTATACTATTACAAATTAGAGGTGAGAAAATCAGCTTCAGTAGCACTTGTGACCTTTGCTACAGACACATTTCATGTTCACAAAATTCATTAATTGTATGCTAGTTTTAATAATACTCATTTTAATGAGTTGCCTTCAGCAAGCCAGGAGGTAGGTGCACTATTTAAATTTGATGTTGCTGGGTTAACATAGATGTTAAAAGCTGCCCTTGTAAAAATGCAGTATTTCTGTGCAGTAGTGAATGTTTTAAGGAAGAGTTGTAACATCTCCCTCATTGTTTTACAGCAGTATGGAAAGCCTGCTACATTATGAGGAGGTGTTAGCTTTGATTACAGATGTGCTTGGAAACCTTAGGGTGATAGTGTTGTAGTATGAAAGGATTCCCTCCTTTTCTGCATTTTCTGTTGTAGTATGAAAGTTTAAAAAAAGTCAGTTTAGTTATTTAAAGTGATAGTAACCTTCATACTTAGTGTCCAGTGTAACTGGCATAACAGTCTCAAACTTCAAAAAAGGTTGGACAAGCCTGTTACACACACAGAGCTTAAACTATGAGAGCGCACCATTTATCAAAGTCAGACTTAAACATGGGTAAAAAAGGAGTTTGAGAATAATTTGGGGATAGTTTATTGTAAAGAAAAGCAACCTTTACATTAAAAAATCCTTTTCATAAGTGTTAAAATTATTGATTAAATTCCTATTTCTGGTATTCAGTTAATCTGTCTAATACCAATATAGGTGTCAAGACCTCATCACAGATATAGCTGTAGACAAAATTAATACTCCTTGCAGGAGCCTTTGAAAGACTGAATACAACTTTAAGGTGCTTAAACTAGTCTTATGGCTTAAGTACTTAACTGTCAAGCTGTTTATGGAAATTGCATTGATCCCTTTGTAATTTTTTCTGTTTCACTAAGTACAGAATGCACCACTGTATCCCAGGTGAGGGGAGATCAGTTATTTAACAAGAATAACATGACTTATATTTTTTATAGGTAGTTACCAAGCATACAGTCCAGGAGGCTATTAATGGGCACAGTTCATAAAAAATACATTAAGGTTCATGAAACATGAACAAGCATCAAAAAATATGCTGGCTAAGGTCCATGTTAAAGGTGAATAGAAATGGGAAAAGACCAAAACCGTACCTTCTCAAAGACTTGCATTTGTTCAGGTTATTGACCTATGGTTATTAGGGAAAACACCCCACCCATTTAAAAATGGGAGCCACAGCTACCTGCTTCCATCCCATTGGTAGAAAGCTGGTATTCAAACTATGTTAAAGCAGATTAAGTAGGCAGGGAGCTAAACTGGTTTTAATCTTATTAATGTACTTTAGGCCACATGGGCAAGGGAGCCCGCAGGATTTTTTGCAGGGGGGTGCAAACCCAGAGCCCCACCCACATAGCTCTCCCCGCCCCCTGCCAACACAGCCACGCCCAAGTCCACCCACCCCAAGCCCCGCCCACACAGCCATTCCAGTGTCAACATTACTTGGCTATTTCGCCCCATTTGCTGTAGACACTGTTCAAATCTGTGTGCATACTGTTTTATGCTTTAGTTCTACAGTGATTACAGGCAGTTGGATTTAATTTACAACTTTTATTTCAAACATTATAGCCCAAACACAGACATTTACTAAACCTAAACAAAGCAATAGTCTTACAATGAAAACAGACTTGGCATTAAAGCTTCTCTACTTTTGAAACTCACATTCAATGAAACAGCATTGAAACCCACATTCAAAGAAAATGCATCTGGCCAGTGGCAGGTTATTTACCTTTGAACTGTTTTCAAGCAATAGTCTCCTTGCACACTGTTAGGGCCATGCAAAAGTTATTTGATTTACCTGATTGTCTTAATTATAATATATAATTGAATTATATCCCTTGTATTATACAGCAACACTTGTCTGAGTGTCTCTGCCGAAGTAAAAGTAATCTGAATAATTCCACATTAAAGATATCTGAAACTAATGAAGATGTTGTTGCTAGAAAACAACTGTATATTTCAGTGTTTTATCTACAAATTCAGTGCCTGCTGCTGTCAAAAAAAAAAATGCCTATGTTAAATTAAAAAAATGGTAAGCTGGTACATTGCAATAGAAAATGGATGGCAAGCTGAAAAACAGGTTCATAGTTATTAGGCATCTCATCCAAAGAAGGACATCTTCAGGACTGCAGCATACAAATGTACATGCTGTAGGAATAGAACCTCAAGCCTCTACATTAAGATGCAAATATTCTACTTGTGGTGCTACTAACATAGCTTTAAAACTTTATACCACAATAGAGATACCATTTGCTAAACAAAACAGTTGCACATTGTAAATAGACTTGGCATGAGCAGCAGTAAACTTTGCTTCCCTTAAAACTCACAGTTCCTTGAAAATGCACTTGAAAATAAATTCCACCTGCTAACTCTAACTTGGGCATTTCACTTTCTCTCTCTCACAAACATACCACACCCCTCAAGGCCTCAACCTTAGTGCAAGAAATCTGGACAAAGCCTAAAATAAATAGGGACGGATTATAAATATGGCTCTCATAAACTTAGAAAATTGCAAGAGTAACAGGATTTGTGTTAGTATGCATTTTCCTAAATGATATGACGTCTAAAACTGAAATGTCTCATTATTTAGCAACTTCAATCCTTTTTAGAAGGAATATGGGGCAAAAATCTGGACATTCTGCAAAAACCTGGACAGCTGAGGGGTATGCTACCTCACACACACACACACACACACACACACACACACACACACACACACACACCAACTTCTTAGTGCAAGAAATACATAAAACAGATTTTTTTCAAAGTTACAACTGTAAACTCTGTGTGACCATGGTGTTGGTTTTTGACAGAAAGGTATAAAGGAACTCATGGCTATGTATATAGTTGAATCTCTCTGTACTGAACTACTCCCTACCGTAATGCTGCTTTAATAAATAGTGTTTGCATTCAGAAACTTTTACAGTTTTTATACTGAATTTTATAGCTACATGAATTAGAAAATAACCAGTTTCCTTTTCAGAGGCTAAGCTAAAAAGTCCATTCTTTACAAGCACTGCTTCCCCTGGAAAACATCAGAGACCTGGTTCAAGACCGATGACAGCACCCCTTTAATGCAGGATTTCAATACCTGCTCATCACAGAGACCTGGTTCAAGACCGATGACAGCACTCCTTTAATGCAGGATTTCAATACCTGCCACAAGTTCAGGTCTACCACCTTAGATGAAAGGGTGATGGTATCTACATATTCTTAAAGAACAATTCATCTCCAGACTTGCTAGGTGAGATAATGACGTGGAATTCCTCTACATCCAACTTAGCATTAACAAAACTCCTTACTGTGTCATACCTAACTATAGGTCCCCTCTATGTACGAGAACAACCAAACCAACACCGGGTAAAGACAAATGCCAATCTTGTATTGGATACAATAAACCTGAGTTTTTATTTGTACTTATTTTCGTACTTCTTTGGATATCTATTGGCATTTGTCTTTACCCGGTGTTGGTTTGGTTGTTCTTGTTTCATTTTACCAACATCTGCTTCTGTGTTTGGTTTCCCCTCTATGTACCCCATCAGTCCATATCTCCTACCTAACTAATATGGTGTCCCTATGCATTAAGCCAATACCATTATTCTAGGAGACTTCAATCACGTTTTCTTCCAAAATTGCCATTTTGAGGAGGGATTATTAGGGGAGAGCAACATTTTGAGCCAAAATTGGGGACAATGGAGAGGTTTGAATATTCCTACATCTACAAAGCGATTTGCACATACCTCTCAACCTCTTAATGCAGGAAATCTGGACAGGGTCAAATATTGGGGAACACAAACACTACTAAAAATTGCTCTTGTATAAACTTAACACAAGTGATAGAATAACAGGTTTTGCATTAGCATACATTTTTCTGAAGGTTATGACATCTGAAACTCAATGTCTCTCATTTAGTGACTTCATTCCTAAATTATTTGCTAGAAAATCACACATTGTATGAGAAACAAACCAAAAATAAGAAGCAAATATCAATTCATTCTGCAAAAATATGGACAACTGAGAGGTATAGTTCAACCGGGGCTGTCTAAGTTTGCTACCCTCCCTCCTCACAAAATCATGGTCGAATGGAGCTTCCCCCCTGCAGCCATTCCAATGTCCCATTCCTTGGTTATTTTGCCCCATTTACCATAAACACTGTAATGTGCATACTGCTTTACTTCTGCAATGATTTAGATTTCATTTGAAAGTTTTATTTTGCATTTTACAGCACAAACCCTAATATCTGTTAAGCAAAGCAATGCAGTCTCACAATGAAAATAGACTTAGCATTAAAACTTCTCTGCCCTTGAAACTCACATGCATTGAAACAGTATTGAATTGAAACCCACATTCAAAGAAAATACATTTCGCCAGTGGCAGATAAAGATTAAGTTTGGGCTATTTTCAAAATCATAGGCACCTTGAACGTGAAACATACACATGCTCTTTGATACACCTTCCTGACTGCATTACATTATATTCCTTGTACAATATAGTACACTTGTTAGAGGGCATTTTAAATGTATTGTTTTGAGCATTTTTCCAGTAAACAACGAAACAAAATGCATACACCAAATGACAAAACTGCCCAATTCAGAACATTTACATCATAAATAAGTCTACTCAACCTTCTATAGTCCACCAGTATCAGTAAATATGCACAATCTCTGAAGTAGTAAAATCCACATTAAAGAAATTTGTAACTAATAAAGAGGTTGCTGCTAACAAACAAGTTTATATGTCATTGTTTCATCTACAATAAAGTGACTTTTGCCCTTGAAGAATAAATTGCCTATGTTGCATATATTAAAAAAAAATGATAAGCTAGTAATACCACAATAGGGAATGGATAGCAAACTGATAACAGGTTCATAGTTACTAGGTATCTTTGCCAAAAAGGACTGCAGCATCCACCCCTTGTATAACACAGTACAGCATCAGCAATGCATCTAACTACTGTGGGAGTAGAACCCACAACCTTAAGCATCAAAAGCAACCTGTTGTGCTATTAACAATGCAAGCAGACTAAGCATAAACAGCATTAAACTTTTGTTCCCCTGCAGCTCTCAGCTCCTTGTAAAATCTACTCGACACTCAGCTGTATCTCTGAACTATGCAGCACAAGAAATCTAGAAAAAGCCAAAATTTATTGGGGGGGTGGACAAAAGGCCAAAAACCAGGGACACATTTTAAACATTGCTTGTATAATGTTGGAAAGTTGCTAGAATAAAATGCTGCGTTACCACCATACATTTCACTGCCACATCTTGAACCCAGGGGACCCTGTGCAAAACAGAGCAATATACCACTATGCCAAATAAGCTGTTTTGTGAAAGAGGAAGATGGAAACTTAAATGGCTACCATCTAGTGAATCCAGTTCTCACCATAGCGCAGCTGTCAACCTCTTAGCACAAAACACCTGAACAAAGCCAATAATGGGTGAATACAGCCCCCAAACATTCAGTGAATTCAGTTCTCAACATACCTCTTATCAACCTCTTAGCAAAAAACAACGGACAAAGCTAGTAATGGGGGAATATAGCCCCCAAACATATTCAGTTCTTACCATAGCTCTCAACCTTAGCACAAAACCTGGATGAAGTCAATAATGGGGGAATACAGTCCCAAAAATGGGGACAAATTTCAAATAACCATCTTATACACTTAGAAAATTGATATAATAAAAGCTTTTGTGTTACCATACACTTTCTGAAGAATATGAAGTCTGATATTCAAATGCGTGTCATTTTTAACATTTGTTAACCAGGAAAGTCTGACTTGGAACAAAAGCTAACTTTTAGTAGGTAAGGCACCCCAGCCAAGAATCAAACCACAGAACATGTAGCTGTCAGGCAACAATGCTACCACTGCATCAATCCACTACTGGCTTTGCAAGGGCACAAAAATACAGAAACCACAGATTTTATGAAGAACAGAAGCAACCAAGGTCAACAGTCTTTTCATATGGTAATCCATTAGCAGGAATTAAACATTAAAATGTCACCATTTAATGGCAAAAGCAATTAAAAGACTGCCAACTTACATATTCTTTTTCAGATATCTGTGGATGAACATGAAGACATTGTGTACCATCACCCAAATGCTGGTCAACCCCTCAATTAAGCTATAAAGGAAAAAAAAAACGTTTCTCATTCTGACTCCTAGCAGCATCTGCTGCAGCTTATTTTATGTTTTTTCGACTGTTTTTTATTATCTTAAGTGTTTACTTTATTATAGGCAAAGTCTAAAATTTAATTTATTCTTCAGTTTATCGAACCTACCAGACACAGTAAGCCCAAAGGCCAAATGGCTTGTATGGATGCAGTTTATCACCATCCTCATAGTTACTGAAATTCTATTCAGTCTGTTTTAGTCATTTTTTTGCCATAGGCCCTTAAAATACAGATTTCTATTCTAAAAAAGGAACTGCACATTCTAGACAAAATGGCTTATCTCTGATGTAGCTTTTCTAGATTTTCTTGAAAAACAGAATTTGCTGAACATAGTTATTAATTAACAGACCTGTACTAGCACATGATCTAGCTGGTAATATGGTTTTATTCATTGCTGTACATACTGCTTTGAGTTCATTCTCTCACATAATCCATGTTGTTTTGCAATGGGCTCTATTGAAAGATGCCACAGAATTTCTCTTACAATGGAATGAAGTATGTAATATACAGCTACTTTTGTACTTTATTTGAAACAGGTACAATAAAAATGTGGAGCTAAGCACACACACACACACACTTAGGAAGGTTGGTAATGTGAGCATTGAGGAGAGTTAGGAATCTATCTGTTGACGTGTTGGGTTGAAACTGTGAACTGTTTCTTGTGGTCTTGGGTTTGATTCCCAATGTTTTCATGCACCTACTGTTCATCCCTGATTAGGTTACTTAACCAGACAGTACTCTGGAGTTTTTTATGAAACTAAAATAGTGTTCTCAATTCTGTACATGACTGCATACCTGAAAAACTCAAAGACTGAAAATGCACTTAAATGGATACAAACTAGTATTTGATGGTAGGGGAGATGAGCTTGAAACTGATTTTTTGTTTTGCTATGCAATATGCTGGTACATATTGGTTAAAGTAGGAATGTGTTTGGGCATTTAGAAGACTGCCACATTAGTGTCTGGTTTCATATAGATAATGGTTAGTGATGGCTCCAGATGTCAATTCAAATGGGATGTGACTTTACTTGGAACAAAAACAGTCTTTAAAAGATTGGTGGAGTGGGCATTGAAAAGAATTTTAAGTCTGGTGGTTGGTGCAGCAGATGAAAGCTACAGGCTTTGGGAAGACTGTTTCATGTGGTCCAGGGTTTGGTTCTCATAGCCTTCATTTTTCCAATATGTGGCTCTGAGTGGATTGTTTAGCTGGACAGTGCTCTGCGGCTTTAGGGGAACTAGGATAGTCAATCTTGCACACCTATTGACCATCTGTTTGGTAGGGCAATCTGTGCTGACTAAACAGATGTCCATCAAAACACCATACAACAATGGTAGCGGCATCCATATATCAATAGTCAATATTTTTAAAATAAGAAAAACTCTTAATTGGATGCAAGAGAGTAAAGAGAATTAGAAGCATAGTTCAAAAGATATTTCTATTCAAACTAGAAACATGAAGTTCCATTGAAAGGAAATGGTGTACTTGTAGTTTAGTTACTTTAATAACACTGCTTTTTGTGTGTATATCAAATAAAATGAGCTTTCAGTCAGTAGTTTTCCTGTTTTCATACAACCATTCCTCTTAGGATTTTAATTATTATGGAAATCATGTTATAGGAATTAATAATAGCATGTGTATGTATGTAACTGATATAAGAAGTCTTCTTTAAAATGTGTTCCTTTAAATGTAAATTGCCACCATGGTAACAGTAAGAGAGGTAGTGTGTTTATATATTTAAAATGCAAAAGTTACAAGTGGCTTTTTTTTCAAGAAACTAATTTATTTAAAATGCTATTATATTATTTGATTAAATACAAAGGAATATATAGCCCTAACAAGCTCTAGCTTTAAAGAAAAGACGAGGGGTACAGAAATCTTACAGAGAAACACTGCTGTAATGTCCAAAGTAATTGACTCATACAGTGATGATAAAGGTATGATACTTATGGTCATTGTTTATTATTTAATTTATTTAACATCCGTTTAGTGGGAAAGTCGACTTTGAATGAGATGATTTTCAGTGAAGGCCCGTGGAAAAGCACTCCAGATACATGTCTTTGTAACATGGCAGGAAACAGGAGCACCCAGAGGAAACTCGCACAAATGCAGGGAGGACATGCAGACTGTGCACAGAAGGCACCACAGCCAAGAATCAAGCTGTAAAACCTCTTGCTATGAGGCAACGATGCAAACCATTGCACTGCTATGCCATTCAATATCAAAACAGAATATTAACCTTAGCAAACATACTAGATTCTGGGAATTGGAGCTAAATTCTCTAGAAAGTATCCAAAAATTTTAACTTCAGATATGGAAGAAAACATAATAATGACAGGAAACTTTAATGGTATACTTAAAGAAAATGATACCAGTGCAGTTATCAAACCTAGAATTTCTGCAACAGTGAAGAATTTAGTAAACTTTAATGACTTTCTTAATCTTAGAAACAGCATGTGTACCCCTGGTAGTAACAGGAAATATACAGATGAGGAAGAAAAAAAACACTATTAGAAAATTAAAGAGCAGAACAGTTGCTTAGAAAATGAAAAAGTAATTGATGCCTTTTAAACAAGGAAATAGAAAAAAGTATATAACATTTGTTAATGGAAATAAAGGCACAAAATAAAAGGTTGAAGGCAAATGAAGCTCCAAGTAATGACAGCATCACTTTTTTTTAATTATATAAAATATTACCTCACAGTGTTTTACCTCTCTTACAGAAAATATTTACAGAGACTAAACTGCATTTAACATACATCCATCATGGAAACATACACAATTTGTCCTTTGCTAAAACAGGATAAAGATCCATCTTTGGGTTCTTCTTCTAGATGTATGACACACACACACACCTTACTCACTCTGACAAGCGTCCCTGTTATCTCCCGTGAAGTCCTCAGCTAAAGTAAACCCATAGCTCTGTTTCACTGCTCGCTGATCTGACTCCATCTTCAGTCGTCCTCCCAGTTGCAGCTAAGGTAAACCCATCGCAAAACTGAAACCGTCTGTTTCAGTTCCTGCTCACAAACCTGAAACTGTCCGTTTCAGTTCCCGCTCGCAAAACTGAAACTATGCGCACTGAGTGATGATGTCAGCACGCATCTGTGCCTGGACTTGAAGGGCGTTCTTAAAGAAGAACGCCCTAAAAATAAAAAATATATTTTTTTTTAAATTTTAAACTAAAAGGAGATTAACTAGTCAGCCGATTCCAGGGGGGTGCAAGTGCACCCCCTTGCACCTGCCTGCGGGCGCCCTTGCACATGGGCCTGCTGTAACATCTGTTTTGATTTTACTCAAGGCAGATTTAACATTATCCTGTTAAGAGTTAAAAGTTTGACAAAACCAGAACAGTGTGAGGTTTCCCAGAGGAGCAAAAACATCTCTCTAAAGACCTTGGTTTGGCCCTCAATTATATTGTTAACTTGTTCCTTACATTAAGTACAAGGCTACTCGAACATCTTTCAAAATCTGTATGTTTGCAAAAATATTTTCATTGCCTTAAACATGTTAGGATAAAAGTAGTTCTACATATATTGCCTTAGCCTGCCTAATTTTCCTTCTGACTGTGATCTTGGCCTTTATGTATCTTATTATCTTGGGATGGGAAAACTCTCAACCTTCTTGCATGCTAGTCTTTCATGTGGCCTTGTTATGTGAGCTCTGAATAAAGTTGTCACATTTTTAATGATTCTGGTAGGTAGTACAATCTGGATAATTTTTGATCCGCCTAAAAAAGAAAGGATATAACCTACGCAGATGGGAGGATTCCCAATATTCATATTCTGAGGCAAATGAATTGGCATGTGGATGCCAAATGTCATCTGCCTTGCTATGAATCTGATGTATAGGACACAAGCCTCTGCCTCTCCATTAGGGAATCTGTCTTGGTGACACCCTTCAAACTTCAGCAGAGTTGCTAACAGTTTCTGTCAGGCCTGTCTGAGCACAAGCCTATGTATGTCTTCCTCCAGTCCTAGAAGTCCTGGAAGATGCATTCATAAATGCAAAAGTCATCTGGCTGTGGATTCCAGCAAGGATCCTTTTTATTAGGGAACTCATCCCAAATTGGTGAAATGTGAAACCAAGGTTCCATCTGCCCAAGTTGGTGGTAGTTCAGGTGGAAGTAAAAGACCCCACAAGCACTTATTGATAGAGTAGGGTTTCTTTTATTTAAAAACATTCTGTAAACACTATTTACAAACTTTCATATTTACAAATTTATACAGTGTACAAATTTATATTCCCTTCAGTTGTCACACAATCATAGATAACTTGCTTTTCATTATTATGTTCAACTTTCATTATCTTATTTAAATCCCACTCATTTTTCCACAACCACCATCTAATTTTTCTTAAAATTACTGCTGGTTTCCATTTAACATTAAACTTGATTTCATTTAATCTTTCATTCCAAATGGTCCACACAGCATAAAATGATTTATTCATTTTATTAGTATTCTTTATTTTTATGGCTATCCCTTCATAATCCTGTCCATATTTTTCATTTACCTCCTTTGTATTTTCAAAGAAATTTTCTTTATACATTTTTCCCACAATTTTGCAACCCTTATACATTGCCAGAAAATATGTTCTGTAGTTTATTTACCACAATATATACAGTTATCCACTGATTTTCTTAATATGGCATATTTCTCTCTACTTGTAATGTATTAATCACTAATCTCCCTAAACAAATTTTGACATTCTGCTTATTACACCATGCTTTTCATATTTTTATAACTTTTTTACTTGCTATCTCAGCCCAAGCATTAAGGTAATATTATTGTATTTCGGTATTTTTATACCACACTTTCCTCTTCTCTTCTCTCCAGTTTTATTTTCTACAAACTATTTTTTTCTTGATAACATCTCATTACTTTAAACATGTTTTTCCTCTAATTTTTTAACATATCCCAATGCTACTTATATTTGTACTTTAATTTACTACTAACTTTTTCATTTTTATAATTTTTTCAAAACAAACCTCTATACAAATTCAAATTGGCATAAACAGTTGGGTTTATTAATCCTAAACTGCCATCTTCCTTGTCCATATGTAAGATTCCCCTCTCTACTGGATTCTGTCTTGAACCCAATGTGAAGGAAAATATTCTTTGTATTTCTTTTTCATAGATTGCATATTTAGCTAGTGTCTATATGTTGCAAGTCATTCTTACTATAACTGAATTAATGAAATAAAGGTGTACTCTCCAGTCCAACTGGCAAATCTGGGTATCCTGAGCCAGTGTTACAACTGCGTCATGTACACAGACAATCCTCTCCTCCTACCACAAAACACTAACATATGCAAGAGATGCAGTTATACAGCCAAACTGGAGGCTAAGCTGTCTCCACCCAAGACTGGAACAGACAGTCAAGAGGAGAAGGTTAACACTTGCACCACACCTCCAGCCACACACAGACCTACTAAACCAGCACTGGCAAAAAATACACAAAATCATACTCTGGGAGACAAAATAAAACCTGCATAAGCATCAGAGACCTCCAAAGCAGAAACCCAAATAACCTGAACTTCCCATCACAAACCAGACAACACATAAAACGCACAGTGTGCCGCACAATTACAGCCCTTAAGGCAAAATAACATACTTAACACACTAGTAATAGGTGACTCTATAGTCAGGCACACTGATGTCCCACTCACTAGGCTGGACAAGTAGAAGGTTTACTGTTAGCTGCCTGTCGGGAGCAAGAATCCACCACATAACACAAGCACTCGGGTCACTCCAGAACAAGTAAAAATATGACACTGTTATTGTTCATGTTGGTGTGAATGACCTGAGACATACTTCCCTGGACTACATGAAATGAGACATGGAAGAGCTCTCTGATCATGTAGCCCAGGCTGGTATGACCCTGAGTAGCATCCTGCCCTTACCAAGAATGATACCTCAGTATAAAGAAAAAATGATCAGTTTCAACAATTGGCTAAACTTCTGGTGTCATTCAAAGGGGATCCAGTGTCTGTCAGCCTGGGATGACATGCTTGACAAGCCACGTTGCTTCGCAAGAGATGGCTTGCACCTGTCACCCCTAGGCTTTCGAATACTGGCCAAGGCTCTTGCTGCCCCCATAGTGCATTTTTTAGGCAAGGCTCAAAAGTCAAACCAACCTCCATAAACAGCACAATTAAAAAACTGAGGGTTATGCTACTTAACGCCAAGAGTTTAAATCTCAAAATGCACGCGCTCGAAGCACTCCTCAGTATGGAGAACGTCAACATCTGTGCAAGAACTGAAACCTGGTTCAAGGCTCCAGAGAGCACCCAGCACTACTGGGCTACAACTCATACCACATATTTCGGCCACAGAACACAGACCGAAACACAAAAGGAGGGGGGTGTATCCATATTCATCAATGATACCTACACCTCCAGGTTAGTGGCGCAGCATGATACCTCTGAGATCATCCATGTGCAACTAAAATCAGACAAATCTGCAATGCAAATTGTGGCCTGCTACAGATCACCCTCCATGACCCAGGACCACCTTTCTGGAGACATTGGAAAACATGAAGGTCCTACCAAACACCCTGATATTGGGCGATTTCAATTTCCCTACCATTAACTGGGAAAACTACTAGAGTACAAACTCCCAGGCCCAGTGCTTCCTGGAATTCATCAACTCAAATGCCATGGATCAGCTGGTAAACATCCCTACCAGAGGTGAAAACATATTGGACCTGGTCATCACAAACATGGGCGACAGGTGTTCCACACCAGAGGTCAACCCGCCACTGGTTAGATCAGACCATAAACTAATCACTCTGGAGGTCCACACCCCACCACCCCCTAACTAAGGAAACCACAGTAAAAACCTTTTCTAAAGCAAACTTCACCTTACTTAACACAGAGGCGATAAGTTTCACAGCCCCCACGCTAAAGGATAATGCTGCCCAAGATGCAGAAACCTTTACAAATGCACTCTGAGCACTTACAAGGATGCATGGATCATGCCATCCTCAGCAAAACCAAGACTCACTCCTCTAAGAGAAGGAAACCAGTCTGGTGGACCGCTGCCATAAACAGGCTATACAATAGGAGGAGGAAACTAGTTCAGATAAAAAGCAAATCCCAAGAAGGAAAGACATGCCTGATCAGTATCTGTACGAAATTAAGGTCCCTCATAAAATCATCCAAGGCTAACTTCGAAAGAAAAATAGCCAAGGATTCAAAAGATAACCACAAAGCCTTCTTTAGCTATGTTAAGAATCTAAGTGGCAACTTGCAGATATGCACTGAACTAGTGCAAAATAGCACAAAATATACTGAACCTACTGATATTGCCAACATCCTGGCAGATAGATTCAGTGCAAACTTCACCCCCCTCTCGCCCCCAAAAAGGCCCACAACAATACCGGAAAAGTGTAGTGTCCCGGAAATCACCGATGAAAATAGCCCTTTCAAAAGACAAAAACAGTGTTAATGGGGCCAGATGGTGTCCCAGGCTGCGTCTTGCATAAACTACAGAACAAACTTAACCCCCCATCTAAACACGCTGTTCAACCTCCGCCTCTCCACAGGCTACATGCCCATACAATGGCGCACAGCAACAGTTATTCCACTCCACAAAGGAGGGGCCACAACTGACCCTGGTAACTATTGCCCCATAAGCCTGACTAGCCTGGTCTGCAAGGCTATGGAGCACATCATCATGGAACTCATCAACAGACATTGGGAACCTTCAAACACTTGACCTGACCCAGTTTGGCTTTAAGGGCAGATCATGCCTACTAAACCTGGTTAACTTCTTCGAGACAGTCTCCAAGGCCATAGAAGAGGGAAAGGTTGTTCACACAGCCTACCTTGACCTCGCCAAGGCTTTTGACACCATTCCCCACTCTGGTATTACAGAAAAACTCACCAGCCTGAACATAAACCCCTACGTCATGAGATGGGTTGCCAACTGGCTTACAGGCAGAACTCACACAGTAAGAATAGTGGGCTCCAGGTCCGACTCTAAACCAGTCACAAGTTGTGTCCCGCAAGGCTCGGACCTGTGACCCCTACTGTTCAGCATATACTTCTCAGAAGTACAGGCAAACAGGAGGACTGTGGCTAACCAAGTTTGCCGATGACTGCAAACTGGGAGCCATAATTGACTCTCTGGCTGACATGGACTTCCTCCAAAAGGGCCTTACTGAGATGGACACCTGGTGTCAAAGTCATGGTCTCAAGCTAAATGCCAAAAAATGCATAGTCATCCCATTTGGGAAAAACAAAACTCCCACGAATTACCACATAGGTGGCAGCCCCCTTAATACAGAAGAGGTAAGAGATCTTGGGACCCAGGTAGATAGTACTCTCTCCTTTGACTATCATATTGCCAGAGTAGTTAGGAAATCCTTCTATGTGGCCCGTTGAATTACTAAAGGGTTCGCATCTAGAAATGGAGGTTACAGTGCCCCTCTACTCATCACTCATCAGACCCATCATAGAGTACAATGCCCCATTTGGGATGTACCTCACAAGACACTTCCCAACAGCTGGAGAGATCACAAAAGTACCTCACCAAGAGGATTACTGGCCTCAAACATATGTCCTATGTAGCCCGACTGAAAAAACTCCCGCTGTACTCCGTGACATATCGCTTACTCAGAGGTGATCTCTGCCTGGCTTACAAAGCCATGTCCAACTCAGAATTGATGGACATGCTCCACCTAAAGAAATCCGAGTTACTGCGAGCCACGCTCTCTAGTGAGGTAAACCTCACCACAAAAATAAATAGAACATGCTGGAGGGATAGATTCCTGTCACACAGACTCCCCATGTTTTTGAACAAAATTCCAAACTATATTAGGCAGAGCCCCTCACTAACACTCAAGAGAAACATTGACGAGTCGATGGGTAACAGAAAATACACCCCTGGGATCACTTCATTGGCTCTACTTGACAGAGGATCAGTTAATTAATTAATGGGGTGGCGAAAGCCGACACACTCTGGCTAGGATTATAAATGCCCTTGGGCAGATAGCCTAGTTACCTACCTATGAAACTATGTTTTCCTAAAACAACAAAGCTCCTTTATTTCATCTAGTATCCTATTCCATTGTTCCTCACTTACATATTTACCCCAAATCTTATTACTAGCATTCATCGAAAAAGATCCCACTCCTATCTTTACTATATGAAACGGTCCTTAACTTTTTTCTTGAAAGTCATGCCTATTATATTTATGTATATATCATATAAGCTTCATGTAGACTTTTCTTGTAATCAGTATAATATTGTCTACATAAGTAAACATGACTGGAATTTTTATCCCTTCATGAGTAATACAAGTAGCACCTCTCGTGCACATTTACATTTCTGACTAATACATTAAGTAATACAAATAATATACTACTTACATGACTTTCCCTACTTATGCTGTTCTTTATATCTATTTTGATGCTTAACCATACCATCACTAAAATTCGTACTTTATTTTTATATGCCAAACATCATACATTCTTAATTTTCTTACTAATGTTATACTTTTCCTTAATTGTTCATAAAAGTTCATGTTGTAAAGTGTCTAGAATTTTTATTAAAATCTCCTATTATGATCTTGGCTTCATCAGTCCTGTTTTTATCTTCCACAGTTTCCCTTGCTATGAATAATTATTCCTCATATCCATTTCCCTTTAAACTATATATGCCATCTTCAGTAATACTTTTCATTTTACCTTCCATTCTCTCTTGAATTATTTCATAAACACCTTAAGTGTACTGTTCAATTCTATAGGTCTCATTTTCAGTTTTATTTTTACGTTCCTTTTACCATACATATTTAAGTATACTACTGCATAACTTTTTATACATAAACTTGATTTAACCACTCATAACTTTTGAGAAGTATTTTTCTGCCAGTCCATAAAATTATTATAAAATTAGTGTCCTATTCCATCCTGAAGCTGACTGTAAATTAACTTGTCTAAGTACCATCTCTAATTCATATAAGGAAATCTTGTTTTCCAGTTCCTTATTTTCTTTTTCTGTCAGTTTTAACATGTCATTCTTGTTTTTTTTGTATTTATCTTGAAATATTTCCTTTACACCATTTATTACAATATTCATAATTAGTTCCTGAGATTCTTACCTTTCCGCTATCATTCATTTCTCTCATTATACTCGCATTCTCTTTAATTATGCTACTCAAATAAGCTTCTACTTTGTAAATAATATCCCTGCTTAAAAAAAAATTATTTTCTCTTGGTTCTTTATCAACAGTTTTCCACAATGTCACATATTCTCTTTTCTTTTCAAATTCTTTAAAGCATCCGTACACAGTTTATTTTTTTTCTGCTTTTCTTACATCTGACTGTCCTAAATCATTTTATATATTTTCTTTCAAAGCTAGCCCCCACTCAGACCAGTTTTTGTAACGGACACTAATGGAAATGGAATGTTCTATAAACACATTTTTTTCCGTTTTCATCCCATACTTTCTACTTTTTATGCTTTTTCTCAATCTGATATACTCCTTATTTTTCTTGTATTTCTATCCTCCTTGTGGCTGGGTGATCTGAAAAGCCTGTTAACTGTCTTCATTTTTAAACCTTGTAATAAACTGAAATAATGTATTTCTTATATATATACCTAAACTGTATGTCCACAAATTATTTCACGTCCTTAAACTGCCACATTTTATAACTTCAAAAATGTTAACATTTCTTCTCTTCTTTTTTCCTTTCAAATCAAATTAAAATCTCTCACTAACATTGTGTTCATATTAATTGCTACATAATCCAACATTTTATGAAATAACTTTCCATTTTTTACTTGTAACATAGAAATGCAATGCTATAATTCTCTGTACCTGGTTATGCCATCTGAGATCTACAATAGTTAATCTTCCCATCATTGCCAATGTTATGTTTAATATTTTCATTGGCTTTCTACAAAGTACTACTAGTCCTGAACATAGTTCCTTTCCTAAGTTCCAGATTGCATCTCTCCCCAAAGTTTCTTTGTAATCTTTATCAAAAATCTTGCATCTTCCAATATTATATCAACATCGCACTTTACTACACCAGTTTAGGATGTCTATTGTCCTACTTATATTTTTGATATTAGTTACATTTACTGAGAACACTCTAAATTTGTCATTGTCTATGTTGTAGCGCTCCAGAAATTGTGTAAATAAGTATTTATCTCATTTGCATTATCCAGTTCCTTTCTTTTATCTCTTTTGTACTTATCCCTTTAAACTTTCCTTTTCTGTCTTACTCTTTTGCCAATAGTAGTATTTTTGCATTTCACTATTTTCCAGTTTGTCTTCCTCATCTTTGATTTGAGAACCACCTTCTAAATTGTATTCTGTTTTCTGTATTTGTTTTCTTTCTGTCTTTAGCCTCCTTCCCTACTTCCTCTCTCTCTTTTACTGGGACTGTTTCTTCTCTTCATATACTGTCCTCACTTTTGTTTTCCTCATCCTTTTCTTCTTGTACTTAGCCATTCAGATAAGTGCACCTTTGGGGCTTTGTTAATCTTTTTTGCTTTTTACATTTGCTTTGTTGTGGGGTTTCATGTCATCCAGGAAGGTTAAGTGCCAGTGCGGGAGACAAATTCCCTCTAAAGACTCATGAGCAGTGCTTGTTTTTTTTTTTTTTTTAGGTGCTTCCCCCGATCATACATCCTATTTGTCAGGCTTTTGTTCCGAAGACTTTACATAGTAGTTTTTCATCTCTCACTGTTTATCTTGAAAGAGTGTAAAAGTTTTAGTGAAAGATGGTATGAAGGGTACTTCCTGGCCTATGGGTCAGATGTCTTTGAAGAAGGCCAAAAAGTCAGGTGACTCCTACATCAGACTTCTCTGTCAAGGCTGATGAAAGCCCGGAGGTCTGCCCAGTTCTTGGGTATGATTCTTCTGCCATGACCATTTTGGAAGCCAGTATGGAGCTGGCTGCTTGCATATACCTGGAGACCTTGCGGATTTCCATTTTCGACATTCGGGGGGGAACCACAGCTCCTTATCACTGAAGGGGCTTCGGGGGGGGGGGGGTCTTCAGATTCTAGTGAGGGAAGAAGTCCCGACTACCACAGTTGTGTAGGCTGACTTCAGAGCCTTCTACTTTTCATAAGGTGGACGTTCCCTTAATAAAGAAGCAAAAGACAAAACATGTTTCTGCTGCTCCTAAGAACCCTCAAAGTGAATGGCAAAATAGCCAGGGATTTATTATGGCTAGGCTTGTATAGGCCTTAGGGCTAATAGCCTAGTACCAGCCTATGAAAATTTTACACAGGGATTATTCAACACTCTTTTATGGCTTGAAGCCTCCCCAGGGAGTCTCTCTCCTGGCTCCTCCTTGGTCATCCTCCCCTTTCAAGAGATCAGGATTCCTCTGAAGGACTTGAGGATTCAGATAAGGAATTATTGGCCTATTTATTAATTTAACATTTCTTTACAAGAAAGTCTGACTTGGAACTAGTCTACTTTTTAGTGGAGGCCTGGGGAAGAATTCTCCAGATGCATGTCTTTGTAACATGGGAGGAAACCAGAGCACCCAGAAGAAACCCACACAAATGAAGGGAGGACATGCAGACTCTATGCAGAAGGGACCCCAGCCGAGAATTGAACTGGAGAACCTCTTGCTGTGAGGTGACATTAATCGCTGCACCACTGTGCCGTCCCAGATTCTTTCCCCTCTGGAGCATGCTTCTGAGGAAGAGGAGTCCACCAGTCCTGAAACTCCTCTTGAGATTTCTTTTGTGGATACCATCAGCAGGATGATGGAGTTTTTAAATGGGATTGGTCCCAAGTGTCTGAAGTGCAGAGGTGATGTGAGCTCCTTCAAATGGAGTCTTAGACCATCTCCTGTTCCTCCTGTTTTGGCTGCTTTATTGAATGCTTTTTCTTCTGCCTCTCAGGGCCCAGATTTTCATCCCCTTGTTCCTAAGAAACTGATTGGTTTTACAAAGTGCCTCATGGCAGTGAATTCCTTTACAAGTGTCCATCGGCTGACCCTTCGGTGGTCTCTCTGACATCCGACAAGCCTTCTAAATTACTGCCCTGTACTAAGCTTCTTCCTTCTGATAAGGACAGCAGGACCGTGGAAAGGCTGGGTAAAAAGGTTTATACTTCAGCCACCCTAGCCTTTTGGGCTGTTAATTATCAGACTTGTATGACCGGATATGTTCTTGCTGTCCTTTCTTAGGCTTGCCAGGTTATTTCTGACCTTCCTGATTCTAAGGGAAAGACTTCTACATTGCCTCTATTAGAGGATTCTTCTCTGGTAGCTCACCATTCCCTTAAATGTACTTATGATGCAGCAGATGCTTCTTCTAGGGCTGCTGCTTCTGGCTGTGTGTTGGAGACATTCCTGGCTATGCCTTCAACCTTTGCCTGATTATATTAAGGCTAAGTTGATGGATGTCCCTTTGGACAACAAATGTCTCTTTGGTGCTGCTGCAGCTGATTTATTCAAGTCCCTGCAGAGGAAGGGCAAGGGGATACGAGATCTGAAATGTACCTTCATTTTGTCAGTGTTTGACCTGAGGAACTACCCTACTAAACCAGCTTTAGTTAGAAGGCGGTCTCCTTCTCCCAAAGGCAAGAAAGATAGGTAGGAAGGTTCCCCCAGCTAAATCTACTCAGATGGCTCCTGCTCAAGGAAGCCTTCCTTATCTGATAAACCAGGAGTTGTCTGACGTACCTGATTCTTCCCAGCCGCATTCCTATTTCTCTCTCTACCTGTCTGGGTAACAAAACCCCCGGATTCTTGATTCTTTCCATCATTTTCCAAAAGGGTATTCCATGGTTTGGGAATCTCCCTTCCCCTTCATAGGCATTCCTCAGCTACCTCAAGAACAGTTGAGTTTTTTCCAGAAGTGCTTCAGGATCTTTTGGCTTTGGGAACTATTCAAGAGGTTCCAACTGCTCAAAGGGGGAAGGGGGTTTGTTCCAGAATCCAGGAGAGAGAGTACTTGGAGACCCATTCTGATCCTTTCTCACCTAAATACTTTTCTGAAGGTTCCTTCCTTTTGAATGTTATCCCTTCAGTCTTTTCTGTTGCTTGCTGGCATTTTCATTTCTCTGCTTTGCCCTTTGGCCTCTCTACTTTCCCAAGGGTATTCACCAAATGCCTAGCTCTAGTGATTGCTTTTTGCAGAATTCATGGGGTACAAGTCTTTCCTTACTTGGACAATCTCCTGTTTCAGGCATCCTCTACAGACATCCTGTTGCCAAATTTTCATTTTGCCATTTCCCTTTAACAAAGCCTGGGGTGCACAATTAACTTCATAATGTTTTTTCTGACTCCTTCTCAGGACCATGTTTTTCTAGGGTGCAGGATCCAGACAGATCTGCCTCCTCCCAAGGCCCTGACACTTATTTCCTCCTTTCAGAATCTTACTCTGGCCTCCATCACAGCCAGGAAGTTTCTGAGAGCTCTGGGATTTATGGCTTCCACATCCCTGTCCGCCCTCTGGCCAAACTACACATGAGAAAGTTTGTTTGGCTTCAGCATGCGCATCCATTGGCCTTTCTAGTTCCTCCTCCTCCTTGTCTCAAGAAGGAACTTCACTGTGGATTCAGCAGTTAACTCAGAATCCAGGGCTACCCTTGCATTCCCCCTTCTTCCCTCTCAGGAGCTGTTCACAGATGCCTCAGACATGGGATGGGGAGCAGCCTTTGGCGGCTCCCTAAATGTGCAGGGGGTGCAATTGCCTCTTCAATAGAGCACATCAGTATCAAAGAAATCAAAGCTCTTCTACTGGCACTTCAGGCTTTTCATCCTCTCTTCTCACCAGGACCTCTCAAGGTGTTTACAGACAACACCACAGGGATGTGGTATGCAAACAAATGGGGGGGGGATGAGATCTCCTGGTATTGGATCTGGTTGTCCAGTATCAAATGACTCTTCAGGCAGTTGACACACTGAGCAGGCCCTTAACTCAATCACATGACTAGATGCTTCACAGGGATGTGTTTCTGGACATTGTCCACCAGTGGGGTATTCCTCTGAACTGACAACTTTCTCTTTAAGTCCTCTTCAGAATTCAATGGGATACTCAATACTCCCAAAATCCTATTGGTGACTCCCTTTTGGCCAAAACAGCATTGGTTCCCTCTTTTGCATTTAGCCAAGGGCAATCATCACAAGTTACCTCATGGGGGTGGACCTACTCACACAGGACAAGGGATCTCTCATCCACCTTGCCTGTCCACCCTTCAGCTAACACTGTGGATAATAGGATTTTGATTCCTCACAAACACATTTTTTTTTCTGAAGAGATGCTCAGGGTCTAGCAGAAAGCCAAGAAACCTAGTACTAGAAAATTCTGTTTATCCACATGGAAGAGGTTTTCTGTTCTCACTCTGATAACTTGGACCCACTTCTGGTTCTGTCCTATCTGTGGGAATTGTTAAATGCTGGAATGGCCTGTACTTCTGTTAAGGCCCACTTATCAGCTAGCTCTGCTTGTTTGCCTTTTTCTCTTCCTTTGACTTCTAGATTTGAAGATAAACAATTTCTTAAAGGTGTGGTTCATATTTAGCCTCCCGGAAAGCCTGTTCCTCCTCCATGGGATCTTAATTCTGTGTTATAAAAATGTCTCTGGCTCCTTTTTGAGCCTGCTGCTTCAGCTATCTTGCAACATTTCTCTTGGAAGACTATGCTCTTGTTGGCCCTTACGTCTGCCACATTGGTGTCTGAGCTTCAAGCTTGTCCACCTTTTTTGGTGTTTCATAAAGATGGGGTGTTCTTGCATAATAATTCTTTTTTGCCCAAGGTGGTTGAGTTGTCTCCCAGTCCATTCATTTGCCCACTTTTTCCTGCCAGTGAGAGGGTGCTGCACCCATTGAATATACATAGACAAATCAGATTTTATTTTGATAAAACAAACTATTAGGAAAGCTGATCAACTGTTTTTCTTTTCATCCTAGGTCCTTAAGATTACATGTGTCCAAGCAAACTATTTCTTCTTGGATCTCAAAAGCTATTTCCTTTTGTTCTTTTGATGGCAAGAGCCTTCCTTTACCTGTTAAAACTCATTGTGCCAGGGCTGTGGTGGCTTCTGGTGATTTTTTTTCAAGGGTTTGATACTAATACTATTCTTGAAGAAGCTACCTGGACTTCTGTGCATACCTTTACCAAGCACTACAAGTTGGATGGAATCTACAGAGTTAGAGCTGGTTTTGCTAGGGCTATCCTGCATGATTTCTTAGAGGGCTCTGCTGGTCCTTTCTCCTCCCAAGTTTCTACATGAACTTTGGCACCCTCCCTTATGTTATGAATATTGCACCCGTGATGCAGAAGAACATAGTACATTTATGTAAAATCTTACTATGATGGTAGAAGATGTCCTCCTCTTCACTGTTGCAGTATTCACTCCCTCCCTCCTCCCTCTGATCCATTTGTTTTCTGGATGCACTGGTTACCTCTTTTCCTTGGATTGGCATTCCATCTCAGTTCTGAGGATGGCATGTCTGAACATCACCTTTATGCCCTATGCTATATGAGCAGCATGTGTGACACACAGCTTACCTTAAAGCAACCTAAAGACTTTGGTATACTGGCTGGATGTTGGGCTACCTTTGGCAGGGGATCCATTATGTTATGAATACTTCAACAGTGAAAAGAAGGGACATCTACCATTCTGGCAAGATTTTACACAACTGTACTTTCACCCAGTTTAGAGCTCCCTGTCCCTTTTGGATAGTGAAAATGTGAATGTCCTAACTCATCCTTGTTTGACCCATCACGGGGTTATTCATATGCAAAATGTAAGGGCTGTAAAAGAAATAAATGGCACAAAGGGAGGAAGCCATGCTATGGAAGACAGTGGCAAGTACAGGAAAATAAGGCCGTCAGCCCTTTGATCTGTAACCAGAGGAAGAAACTGCTAGGGCTCAGTTCAGTTGTCCCTTGCCCTAGAAATCCCATCCCATCTTTACAACCCCATGACTATACCTTCCCCTCCACAAGAATGTAAAGTCATTTGGGTTGATTTATGGTGGAGTGAGAAAATATAACTCTGGATCAGTGTCCTCAGTATCCTGAAACAATGTTACAAACTTCATTTCAATATGTGTCCTCTCTGCATCCTGAAACAATGTTACAGACTTCATTTCAACAAGTGTACTCGGCATTCTGAAACAATGTTACAAACTTCATTTCAACAAGTGTCCTCAGCATCCTGAAAAAATGTTACAAACTTCATTTCAATAGCAGTGACAGATTTGTAGGTTCTCCTGCTGTCTCAACCTGTACTGTATTACCCCCCCCCCCCAAGCCAAGGTGTCATACAAAGCATACCCAAAGAGGAAGAAGATAGTTACCAAGAGAAGGGGAAACTTGGTGGACCATTCTTAGATGTCTTGAAGCTCAAAGTTGCTGTTTTGTCAAAATTCAAAATGGTTACACTTTAAGGCTTTCCTCTTCTATTCCCACTAGCCTTCATGGTTGCCTTAAACCTAGAGTGCCTACTTTTACATTCCCATTGCAAAGTCAAACTGGAAATATTTAAGCTCTGAAGCAGAGATTTCACTTTCACTTTACTTCCTTGCCATTTGGATTGTCTACAACATCCAAAATGTTCACAAAGAACCTGGTTTCAGTAATATATTTTTGTAGGACAAAGGGGAATGCATATTTATCCTACGTGGATGGTTGTCTGATTCTGGCAGATTTGGTAGAAGGAGATTCAGAAAGCCTTACAATTTATCCTGAAATTGTTTTGAGACTAGGGCTGTCTCAGATTTTCAAGTCGCAGCTGGCCCTTGTAAGGAGATATTTGATCCTAGGAGTTTTGTTGGACACAGAACAGTAAAAGGAAGTCTTTTCTTGGAGAACAGCAAGCTCTTTCTGCCACAGTTTCTCCAGGCAGTCTTGGTAAAGTATGTCATCACAGCTGGGGGAAGCCGTACAGTCTTGTGATACATAGTCTTGTCAGAGGGACCATCACAGCATGCAACAGGCTATGTATGAGAAGTTTACAGTGATTCCTTGAGAACAGATGGTACCAGCATTTCCAGTCACTGAAGAGCCCCTCATGATTTGATGTTGAATAGGGATGCCTTTCCGGATTTGAGCCACAAGTGGGGTGTGCCCTTACATGTCTGCTTTCCCCCAGAAAGGTGAGACTGAAAGCTTTGTTTCATAACAGCTCCAGGAACCTGGACTGTGATGCCTTCTCCATATGTTGGAAGGATCTGTTTCTCTACTCCTTCCCTCTGATGTAAAATAACCACCAAAGAAAAGAAAAATGATTAAACAACAACTGACAATGAACTTCGAGGTGCCAAGTCTTTTAATAAATTGCTCTTCTACTTAGTTTTGTGGTCGGTTGTTGTTTAATAACCTTCCCTCTGATGCCCTTAATCCTACCCACCAGAGTCTCACAGAAAATCAAAGAAGAAAGATGTTCAAAAGTGCTACTGATTGAGTCCCTTTGCCCAAGACCATACTGTTTCTTCCTACTGCCAGGTGTAGTGAGGTCAGAACCATTTCTATTGCATCAGAGAGGCTCAGAATAAGAAAATGGGACTGTACTGCACCCCAAGCTAAGCGTTCTTACGGCTAATGACTTGGCTGATTTTACACCCATCATCTCCACAGAAATGCTAAATATGATGGAGGCTAGTAAACCACACACAGATTCTCTAAGTAGAGATGATTCTCTTTCTGCTACCTTGCCTGAAGCTTGAATTCATCCAAATGTGTATAGTTCTTAACTTACCTGTAAGCCCTTTGTAAAACAGGACCATCTTATCTCTGCCTAGAGGTTCATGATGTTCTTCATCTCACATTGCTGCAGTCCTAACACTTGGGTAGTCCGCTGTCCCAGTCGGCCCGAATACCAAAGTATAAGGCTGACGTCGGTCAAGGCGCATTTGTCTGACATCAGGACGTCAGGGTACAAATGCGCATGACCGACGTCATATCCTTAGTCTTTTTTGCCGCATGGTCCGATGCAGAAGCGATATTGTGAGTGCAGGTTGGCGTTCTGAAATTTTCTGAAGTCGGAGTTTCAGACCGAATCAAAGTTGGCTAAGTACCCCGTTGGGAATATTTTTGTTTTTTCTTGCCTCAGTATTTAACCGGATGTCAGAAAAAGTGAATAACTGTATTTCTTGTGGGAAACAGATACCTCATAGGGATTACCATACCTTGTGTATACCTTGCTTAGGGCCTGAGCACGACGTTGTTGGCTGTCGCTCTTGTGCTAGATTTAACAAACGCACTATTAAGAGAAGATTAGATTGTGCCAGGTTAGTTTTTGGGAAGCGTTGTAATTACAACATGCCGTCGGATGCTCCGACGCCCGCTTCGTCTAAAAACGCAAGGACAAAGCAGCGAAGCCTAGGGTGGAAGAACCGTCTGTCCCGGACGCCGGTTCTTTAGAGGGCTCGGTGGAGCCGGTGGTTCTACCAGAAGTTCCTTTGGATTCTCAGGGAGAGACTTTACTGTTACAAGATGTGTCCTCTCAGGAGGTAGGCCAGGCTGAAGGGGCTTCTCAGGTAGCTGTTCTCCCCTCCCTTCCTAAGGTGGTTAGGCCCTCTCCTTCTGTTTCCAAGGCTTCTTCTAGAGGCAGGCCAGGGTTAACTTCAGTGGGGGTCTCCCCTAGTTCTTCAGGGTCTCTGCCTAAGAAACATATGCTTAAAATGGCAGAAGATTTGATTACTATGATTAGAGGTTCTATGCCCCCCCCTGATAAGAGGCCTAGGGTGGAACCTGAGCTTGAGAGTTTTGAGCAGTGTTCGGAGGCTTCTGAGTCTTCAGCTGAAGACTTGCAGGAGTATCCTCCTTATTCTGATTCTGATGTAGATGATTCTACTCCTTCGGCTTCTCCTCCTGAGGATTTTTCTTTTTCAGAGACTCTTCATTCCATGAGGGAGCATTTTAAATGGGAAGGTCAAGATTTCTCTGATTCCAGGAAAAGGCTTAGGGAATTTTTGTTTCTACCCCAGCATAGGCCTTTGGCTATACCTCCGGTTCTGGATGTGGTAGAGGATGTTTTTGCAGAAGCTTCCCTGAACCCTGATTCTTTGCCTCCTGCCCCAGTTAAACCGGATAGGTATTATAGGGTGCCTGAAGCTCATAAGTATCTTTTTAAGAGTCCTAGGGAAGATCCAGAAACTGTTTCTCAGGGCCCTAAAGGTGTTAAGGCTTCTGTTGTTAAAAATCCTGTTCCTTCTGATAAAGAGGCAAGGGCTTTGGATAGATGGGAAAAGAAGGTGTATACTTCCTCCACTTTAGCCATGAGGGCTTTGAATTGCCAGTTTCACATGTTGAAATACCAAAATTATCTCCTTTCACAATTGAAGTCTAAGGTAGATGCTCTGGCGGAAGGTATTGAGTGTAAAGAGTTGCAGGATTTAGTTCATGTTTCTGAACAGGTGGGTAAGCATTCCTTGCAATGTGGTTTTGATGCTGTACAGGCCTCTTCGAGGGTGGCAGCCACTGGTTCTGTTCTTCGCAGGCACGCCTGGCTGAGGGATCAGAATTTAGCTGAACATGTAAAGACAAGGATTTTAGATGCTCCTTTACAATCTGATGTGTTATTTGGTACGCCTGTGGAAGCAGTTTTAAAGAAAATGGAGGACAAGGCTAAGTCTATGCAGACTTTTAAAGATTTTTTGCAGGTTCAGCCTCCAAAGTTTAGTAGAAATTGGCCTACTAAGGGGTGGACATATCCTTCTTATGATTCTCAGTCTAGGGGTAGATCTAGACGTGGTAGGGGCAGAGCTCAAGGTTCTTTTAGGCCTAGAGCAGGGAGTTCACCTGCCCAGTCTTCTGGTGAGGGCAGGGGTCAGTCCTTTCGTAAGCAGACCCAATGACCTGCCTTTTCAGCTGCCAGAGCCTTCTCGTCTGGCAGCACCTTTGGGAGGAAGGCTGGCACTTTTCAAAGAAAATTGGAGTTTAATTACCCAAGACAGATGGGTATTGGATATCATTCACCACGGTTACAGGTTTTATTTCCATACCTTGCCTCCTTTCAAAGGCATGCCAGACATTCCTCCTATACAAAGAAAAGAAGCTCACAAGCAAATTTCTCTGTTACTCCAAATAGGGGCCATTCAGCTGGTTCCTGTGCCAGAAAGGGGCCTAGGATTTTATTCTCGCCTGTTCCTAGTACCAAAAAGGGGAACACGTGGAGACCAATTTTGGATTTATCTATCCTCAACACTTATCTGGACATTCCCAAGTTCAAAATGTTGACGTTACAACAGCTTTTACCTCTGCTGGGCAAAGATCACTGGATGGTAACTTTAGATCTCAAGGAGGCTTACCTTCATGTGCCTATCAGACTCAGTTGCAGGAAGTATCTGCGTTTTCGAGCTGGGAATTCCCATTATCAGTTCTCTGCATTGCCCTTTGGCTTATCTACTGCGCCCAGAGTATTCACAAAAGTTCTGGCTCCAGTCATAGCTTTCTTCAGGCTGAAAGGAATACAAATTTATCCTTACTTGGACGACTGCCTGATTCTGGCTCAAGAAAAGGACGAGCTTCTTCAGCATTTGGAATATGTGATAGCAGTGCTAAGATGCCTGGGGTATTCTGTGAACGAAATAAAGTCCAGTCTAGTACCCTCTCAAGACATGTGCTTTCTGGGTGTGAGACTGAATACAGCAACCCAGATGGCCTTTTTAACCCCGGACAAACAAAAGAATCTTTCCCTTTACTTCCATCAACTATCTCTTCAGTCCGGGCTGACTGCAAGGACAGTCCTTCAAGCCTTAGGGTTCATGGCATCTTGTATTCTGGTGCTTCCCAATGCCAAACTGCATATGAGGAAGCTGCAATGGTATCTCAAAATGTATGGACACAGCACTGCCAGGATTTGGACACTGTCATTCAAATAATACCTTGCATTCAAAAGGAATTTTTGTGGTGGGCTCAGGAATGTCACCTAAACAAGGGACTCTCTGTGACCCGGCCAGAGGCGAGTCAGATTCTAACGACAGATGCCTCAGACATAGCTTGGGGAGCTCATCTGAATGGAAAGTGGATACAAGACAAGTGGCCTGCCAGACTACAGCATCTACATATCAACATGAAGGAGATGTTAGCAGTCCAGTTTGCATTAATGGCTTTCAAGGAGTTACTTCTTCCAGGGCAGGTGTTGATTCTAACAGACAACACAACTGTCATGTGGTACATCAACAAGCAAGGGGGAACACATTCTTATCCTCTATGCAGGCAAGCAATGATTTTGTGGGAGACTGCGCTCAGCTTGCAGCTAAATCTTCAGGCAAGGTTTCTGCCAGGAGCACAGAACTCCTTAGCAGATGTGTTAAGCAGGCAAATCATGGATCCCCACGAGTGGAAACTGGATCTTCATGTATTTCGAAATTGACAGTGTCATGGGGAACTCCAGACATAGATCTGTTCGCTTCTCCACTAAACCACCAGCTGCCAAAGTTTTGCACGAAAAGGTTTCATCACACAGCTTGGAAAGTGGATGCTCTTTCTTTCAGTTGGAAAAATCTTCATGTGTACGCCTTTCCACCTCTGCCTCTCCTCCCAAAGGTACTCCTAAAGGTCAGACAAGACAAGCCAAGGATGATTTTAATAGCTCCAGATTGGCCTCGCAACACTGGTACCCATTACTGAGGAATCTGGTAAGGAAGCCTCCATGGCCTTTACCTTTGATTCCACACCTTTTGTCTCAGAGGGACGGTCATCTACTCAATGTCAAGCTTCACTCTCTTCATCTAACAGCCTGGCATATTCTGTTTTGAACCACAGCAGGTCTCAACTTCCTCAACAAGTTTTGAATGTGATTATGGAAGCCAGAAGGCCTAGTACACGTAAAGTGTATGCAGAAAAATGGAAGAGATTTTTATTTTGGAGTGCAGCAAAGGATTTGGATGTTTGAGCCTAATTTGAGTGTGGCTCTTCAATATCTTACTGAGTTATTGGACAAAGGTTTGTCTTTCTCTTCCATTAAGATTCATGCTGCAGCAATTTCAGCTCACTATGATTGTGACCCACCATTGTTTTCTCATCCTTTGTTCAAGCAATTTCTTAGAGGGGCAAAGAATATAAGACCCCAATGAGAGCTCCTACTCCTGCTTGGGACCTCAATTTTGTGTTGGAGAAACTTACTCTACAACCTTTTGAGCCTGCGGCTACTGCTGAATTGAAATACTTGTCATGGAAGACTGCTTTTTTGTTGGCCATTACTTCTGCAAGAAGGGTTTCTGAATTGCAGGCCCTTATGGCGGTTGAGCCTTTTTTTGATTTTCCATAAGGATAGGGTATCATTACGTACTAATCCTTCCTTTATGCCTAAGGTGGTTTCTAGTGTGGCTTTAAACCAAACTATTCATTTGCCTACTTTTTATGCAGATCCCCAAAATAAGGGGGAAAAGATTTTGCACACTTTAGATGTACACAGGCAGTTGCGTTATTATTTAAGCAGGACTAGGGATTTTAGGCAGTCTCAGCAGTTGTTTGTTTCTTTTGCTTTGAGTTCTCAGGGCAAGCCTGTGTCAAAACAAACTATATCTAAGTGGATTGGGTTTTGCATTGCATTCTGTTATTCCCATCATGGCAAGGAGATTCCAGCTGGGATTAGGCCTCATTCCACTAGGGCTACTGCTACTTCAACAGCATTTCTAAGGGGGGTGGCAACTAAGGATATTTTGGAGGCAGCTACTTGGAGTTCAGTGCATACTTTCTCCAAGCATTACCACCTTCCTCTCTATTCTAAATCCAGGGCTGGTTTTGCCACTGCTGTGTTGCAGGGCATTTTGGCAGCTCCTGCTTCATTATAGTTTAGCCATCCTCCCTTACCTCTGCTTTGGGATTCTACCCAAGTGTTAGGACTGCAGCAATGTGAGATGAAGAACATAGTACAGTTTTGTACCTACCATAAATGTAGATGTTTGAAGATCCACATTGCTGCAGTCCAATTTACCCTCCCTCCTTCCCCTCTGTGTTTAGGGGTGGTTGTGTGAGTAGGGTTCTATTTTTGTAAATTTGTATATATTGTACATATATTAGGTACAGGAGGGTTTGGTGTTTTTTGGTTTTGGCCTTATCTTTTTAGGGTCTTCTGACATCTAGGGCAAGAAAAGACTGAGGATATGACGTCGGTCATGCGCATTTGTACCCTGACGTCCTGATGTCAGACAAATGCGCCTTGACCGACGTCAGCCTTATACTTTGGTATTCGGGCCGACTGGGACAGCAGACTACCCAAGTGTTAGGACTGCAGCAATGTGGATCTTCGAACATCTACATTTATGGTAGGTACAAAACTGTACTTTTCAGCTATATAAAATGGTCTGATTCTAGATTCTGCTTGCATTTCCAGTTACTAGTAAAAACAGGTCCTGAATATGGGGTATTACACCTCATATCACCCAAAACAGGCAACTCCACCAGGGACCTAAACTATATACTGGAAAAGTCACCCTTGCAACCTCTGAACCAGCTGTTTCCATTGTTAACTATTTTTCTTGTAAAGAACAAGTCCAGTGGCTGTCAGTTCTGCTAGAACAATTTGATTTGCAATCCTTAATATAAAGAAAACCCTTTTTGATTGTCCTATAGGCAGGGTCATCCTGCATGCTAACATTATCCTTCATAGCCAATGTGATGACAGAACTAGAAGCAGCCCAGTCGCATCCCTCTTTCTTCCCAAAAGAGAGGAAATAACTATATAACTTTGACATGCATGGGCAATCCAATTTATTTGGACAGAACTAAAGCGATCATAAATCAAGCCTTCTGTTTCTCATTTGTAAGGCACAAGGAAGGTAAGGCTGTTAAGACCAGACTTGTCTTAATGGCTTGGGCACTAATTTTTGTTTTTCCTTCTCCTTCCGTGGAATATCGGAGCTACTGCAGCCTTCCTCAGGGAGGTGGTAGCTGATTATTTCTGGAAGCAGCAACCTAGTCTTTTGTTTATATCCTTCCAAGCAGGTCTTGACATGACCATACTATAAGATCTGATGTCCTAGTAACCCAGTCAGGGATGGCATCCATCCACTGATCCTTATGATCTGGGAGTCTTTCTAGAAGTGAGGACTGTAATGGTGATTATCACGGGTCTGTATTAGAACATCGAAGTATTACTACATGGAATGTTCTAATATCGAACCATTTCACTCGAAACACAACATCGAACACTCAGAACAGCGAATTTTTTCCCAGGGAAAAAATTTGCTGTTCCAACAAACATACACACAGCCAAAGCACACCAAAATATATAATCCACACACATACACTTCACAAAATCCTACACTAAACCATACATACATTACTAGCTATCCACTTACCTTAACCCAACCCTAAGGTCCATAACTACTGCATGCTCACCTTACCCACTCCCTAACGTCCCTATCACACACTCGCCTTACCCCCTCCCTAATGTCCCTATCGCACACTCGCCTTACCCGCTCCCTAACCCTAAAGTCCCTATCGCACACTCACTTTACCCGCTCCCTAACCCTAAGGTCCCTATCGCACACTTACCTTAACACGGTCCGTAACCTTCGCTCCACAGTTGAGGAAATAGCAAAGCTGCAGAAATGGCCCACCGAATACTTTCCCTAGGAAAGTATTGGATATTCTGCAGCTTCGCTATTTTCAGCATTCGATGCAAAGGGTTCGATATTAGTACATTCGAAGTAGTAATACTTTATGATAATGGCTCTATATTAGTACATCGAAGTGCATAACAGTTGTGTTATGAAGTGACTATAAAAATAAATGTTTGAATATTCACCTGTTAGTCTCTACTGTGCTCCACTATCCTTCCTGATTGGATACCCTCTTGATATTATCCCCCGCTACCTTCCATTTCTTCTCTCAACATGCACCTCTCCTCTGGCCCTCTCTAAAGTACAGAGAGGCATATTGGTTCTTGGGGGGGGGGGGGGAATCAGTGTCCCCTGGGTATGTTTTCCTTAACTCAACAAGTGCTCGTGTGTCTAGGGCATGCTCCTTGTCTACTCGGGGCACGAGTGAGATACTTATGTCAACAGATGCCTTTCTTACACCACAATGTCTTAGAGTGGGAGTCGGTCAGCCAGGGCCAGCAGGGGAAAGTAAAGTTGTGGAAAATGGGCTGGCCAGCAGTCTTCTACAGGCAGGAAGTGATGACTACAAGAGTGAATATACTCAAACGTTTGCCCTAACACCGTTCTTTCTTGAAAGATGTTTTACAAAACTACACATGTGGTTCAACGGTACTGAACTCCTACTTAATGTTGTAAATGTAGTATCATAAGATGTGGTTCAACGGTACTGAACTCCTACTTAATGTCGTAAATGCAGTAGTATAAGACCTGGCTAAAAAGACAAATTATGATTACAAAATACATAACCAGGGCTTAAAATAGTTGGCTGCCATCAAAGATTTGGAGAATAGAGGTTGTTGAAAGTTTGATCGTTGTGTACCTGCCAAATTCAAAAAAAAACTTTATGTAGCCCATCTAATTCTAATGAATTTAACTGGTTACTTTGCTTTTAGGAATGAGGAGACATTAAAACAAATGCTGTGCTATAAAGATTTTAAGAACAAGGATATAACATCTCATTGTAAAAAAGGAACACATAAATGCTTTAATTGTAACTGTTGCATGGATATTTTTGATAAAGGTGAAGACTTTCAGCATCCAGTAACAAAAGAAAGATTTACCTTTAACTGTTCAGTAAATTGTAACACGGCAAAGTTAGTATATTTAGCAACATGCACAATGTGTACGGCATTTTATATAGGAAAACAAAATTAAAAGATCGTATAATTCAACATAAGTCAGAAATAAAAAGGAAGGTACTAAATAATGGTCTTTTAAACACATTATGGATTTTAGTGCACATACATTTAAATTTAGGGGTATAAATGTAGTAAGTATGAATTCAAGAGGGGGTGATGTAAATAATGAACTTGAACTGAGAGAATATGAATGGATTGTTAGGTTGCAGGCAGACTCACCACCAGGTCTAAATAGTACTGTTAGTTTAAAGCCAATATTGGTAAAAAGACAGAGAGATAATATTTGATGGAAATTTTATATCTGTGCTATGTTTTATGTATAGGTCTATTATTCATGTATATGGTTTTGTATTTTTTCATGCCTTGGCATTTTATAGTATTTATATACGATGCAAGTTGAGATTAGTCATTACTAATTTTAATTGTTAAAAAATGAACAAGAATTGGTAGGCTGGCTGAATCATGTGATTTTAATTGAACCTCTATTTAAAACCTGAAAAATTCACTGTTTTTATATGCTGATGAAGGGTGGATAGCCCGAAAGCTTCTTATTAAATCTTAGCATTTTTAGTGATCCGTGTGTTGTTTTATACTCCAGGTAGATAAGCATACTGTTTTATACTTCACTATTGAAATTGTCATTTAATACAGTGCTCCATTCTGTAGTCTTTGAACAAGCCTCATGAAACAGCTTGAAAATGTACAATAGATCCTTGATAAAGAGGGTTGGAAGAGTACTCGGAAAGGCTTCAGCAACTGCTGTTTCCTGTAGGTTCTTCTGTGCTGGTCTGTAATGCACCATCTTGCCCAGTTCTGTTTGTGTCTTTGACTGGAATTCAGTTCTGAAGAACTAACACCAAGTTAAGGGAGTGTAGTACTAAAAAAAAAACTTCAGGGTTATGCAATATGCTTCCCATTACAATAAGAATGTCAGTTATTTTCCTTTATAAATCTTATATTTATATGGGAAGTAGAAAGCTTCAATAACGGGCATTGTGGTATTTAAGCTTTTTGAATGGTAGAATGTATTGAACTTGGCAGTTGAAACTATGAACTCTTGACTTCTCTCACCATTGCCACATGCTTGCTTTCTCACTGAAGAAGTTCAGATATATTTATGGTTTTATCATCATTTCTCCATCTTGGTGGGTTTGGCAGTGATACTTAAATTGTAATTTCTGAGTCAACATTTATCATCTAAAACCACTTGCATCTCTCAAGTCCTCCTCCCTCAGTAAACTTTGATCTAATATTGTCCATTTTCATTCTGTCCTCAACTGTTGGGTTCAAATCCAATCCTTTGATCTGACTCTGCCATTACTTTAGCTCATGGCCACCAAAACACTCTTGAGCTCCTCCCTTACCCATAATGCACCAACCTGCAACATACCCCATAAGATCATAGGAGGTTACTAGTCTAATGGCCCTGGGGCTCTTACAAGCCTAGCCAAGAGTTTACCCCCCCCCCCAAAAAAACCTCAGTCAGCACCTGTCACCCCTGTCGGTGAGGGACACAGGTGAAAGGAATCCCTGAGACAAATTTGTGGTTTCCCATTCAGTCATCAAGGTTTTGTTTGAAGAGAGCAAGGTACTCTGACATGTATGGAAAGTCTATTCCAGAGACAGGGCATCCTCTGGGAGACTAACCTGTCTCTCCAGCAGGTATTGTTGATGTTACATATTAGATTTAGGCCTTTAAAGTGCGTAATGTACGAGGAGTTAGACTTGCAGATATGGAGCATCTCTAGTAGGGCAGGGTCCAATATTGCTTTCTAGGTGAGACACAGATCACCTCTGAGCAATCTGTATGATACCAAGTAGAGTGATAGTGATTTGAGCCTGTCCACAGAGGACAGATTTTGGAGGCCATGGATTCTCTTTGTGAGGTATTTCTGTGGCCTTTCGAATTGGTGCAGATGTTTGGAGAGGTGCATACCAACTGAGCATTATATTCAATTATTGGCCTACTGAGGGAGGAGTAGAGAGAGGTAATAACCTCCTTTTGTCTGGATGTAATCCCTTTACTTATGAGATGAACCAAGTAAAAGACTTTTCTGACCACTGCTGCTACATGATGGTTGAATGTGAGATTATCAACCTGAGTACCCAGGTCTCTCACCACAGGTTATGTACTTCGAGGGTTGCTATTGATGTGGTAATCCGTAGGGAAGGTGTTTGTGCCGAATGGTATGATAATACATTATTTTGCATTTAACTCCCTGTATTTTAGCAACATTGCCAAGACGTGGAACTCCCTACCACTACAAATCAGGGTGCAACTTGATAAAACAGCTTATTTCCCACCTAAACAACTCATGGACTTGCAACTGCCTAACTTCTGGCTGACGTATTCTAGCTCCTTTCCCCTACCCACTGTCCAACTTCCTCTTTAAAATTCCCACAGATGCACTATGTATTACCACACGTTACGTACCAACTCGCTGCCGCCTACTTCTCTCTGTCCCATCTATACCCATTAACTCTCCCCTAAACCAAGTTGAAAAGCTTTCCCTTAAAATGTCAATGCACCTCATATGAACTTGTCTATATTCTTCTCCTTTTTTAGTTTTTCCTTTCTTGTCTTATCTTCAGTACATCTTCAAGATTATCTCTACTAAACATACTGTATGAACAACCATCATATGCTACTGCCTGCTATACTTTTAATTGTATGCCTAAATCTCTATGCTTATGTAAATATCTTATGCAATCATATGTTATTGTCTGCTATATTTTTATAAATGAATGTGTAAATATCGTGTGTAGTATGTTAGCAATTGTACTGGAGACTCTCCCTGGGCCTCCACCAAAAATGGACAGCTCTGTCCAGTCGGACCTCCCCGTTAAATGTAAAATAAATGAATAACTTAAGGCCATAACTTTGGCACCAGTCATTTGTTGCTGGGAAACCTTCTTGCAGTATGTCAACTTCATTTGGGGAGTCAGTGACAGCACCCAGCTTGCAGTTATCTGCAAACTTTGCCAGGACCTCTGAGAAGTAGATGTCAAACAGTAGGGGTCCCAGGAGAGATCCCTGGGGAACACCACTAATGACAGGTATGCTGTTGGAGGTATAGGTGCTTATTTTGACCTTGTGGGTCCTATCTGAGAGCCAGTTGGCCACCCACCTCATGAGATAGTGATTTACGCCAAGTTGTGTTAGCTTTTTGATGATGACCGAGTGATTGTGTCAAAGGCCTTGGCCAAGTCAATGTAAGCTGTATGTACTGACTTTCCCTCATCCAGGGGCTTGGTGATGATCTCAAAGAAGTCAACCAGGTTCAACAGGCAAGATCTGCCCTTGATGAATCTGAACTGGGTGGTGTCAAATGCTTGGAGATTGCCTCTGTCCTTGTTTGAGATGCATAGTAATATGCTCCATGGCTTTACAGATCAGACTTGTCAAGCTAATGGGGCGATAGTTTCAATGGTCAGTAGTGGCACCATCTTTGTGCAAGGGGATGACAATGGCAGTTCTCCACTCTGCTGGAATGAAGCCTGTGCTTAGGCTGTAGTTGAATAAAGTGCTCAGTGGTGAAGCTTGTTCTTGCTGGAGATAGTGCAGAATGCAGCCTGGGATATTATAAGAACCCATGTAATCTGTCTTTGCCTTGGATAGAGCCTTTAACACTTGATCTACGGAGATGTGAGGTGCGGCACATGTATCTGGGATGTCAAATGGGCCTTTGGGGGGATGGGGGTAAAGTTTGTGCTGAACCTGTCTGCTTGCAGGTTGGCTAAATCTGCAAGATCAGTATAAGTGGTACTGTTAAGTAATAATTCAGAACAAACCTGGGCTTTGCCATGGAGATTCCTGATGTAACTGAAGAAGGCTTTGTGGTTTCCCTTTGTTTGAGGCTAGTTTAAATTCATGATTGGCTTTGGAGGTTTTCATTGGTGATCTAATTTGCTTGTTGAGGCTGAGGAGGGAGTTTTTTAAATTCTGAATTTGTTCCTTTTTTACCCTTGGACAACATTTTTTTTCTTTTGTTGTAAGGCCTGTTGATAGAGGATGTCCACCAGACAAGTTTGTTTCATTGAGGAGTAGGTTTTAGTTCTGTTGGGTATAGCTGAGTCCATGCAGTTGTACAGGTGCTTATATACTCTATTGGCATACTGTTCAGCATATTTGTCTGCATCGTCTGAGTGGGTGGTGGTGTGACGCTACTGATACCCTCCCTTAGGAGGTTGTAGTCAGATTTTGAAAAGCTTTATAGCCTGGTTACGGCTGGAGTGTGTATGGGGGGGGGTTGGGTGGGATAGAAACTTTGAATGAGACAGACCGATCTGATCTCACCAGGAAAGAACATACTATTGGAGTGGTGCAGCGGTCGCGAACCAAGTCCAGAATGTTAGCTCCCCTTGTGGGGGATGTGATGAGCTGGTCTAGTGTGTTAGAACTGATGAAGTCAAGGAATCATTGGGGATGGAGTCAAGGAATCGTTGGGTGAGTACATTAGTGCAGGAATAATTTACCCAGTCTATGGTGGGGTAGTTGAAGTCACCAAGGATCAGGGTGTTGGGGTACCTTGATGGAGTCAAATAGGTCCAGGTAGGAGGAGTGAATGTCCTGAGTCATGAAGGGAGGTCTATAGCTGGTTATAACTTGGATGGGTATCTTGCCAACTGTTAGTTGCACCTGGAGTAATTCCAGTGCATCATGCTGGAAAATGAGTCTAGCAGTGTGCCTATCATTAATGAAGATACTCCACCACCTTTAGTCTTCCCCAACCACATTTTGGGTTCAGAATGTGTGGAATGAGGTATAGCCTGGTAAGGCAGGGGTGCTCTCTGCAGCCCTGAACCAAGTTTCTGTGACTGCACAGACATCTGCATCTTCCAGTGAGAGGAAAGCCTCCAGAGAGTGCATTTTCAGGTTAAGGCTCCTAGCATTAATCAGCATGACCTTCAATTTGCTTTTCGACAGATCTTTTATCTCATCTGCTACTTTTGTGATTAGATGTAGTCATCTTCAGCTCTCGAGCAATTGGATACAAGTTTCTTTTTTCAATTGTTCTATTTTTCTATAATAGTTTACCATGTTTTCCATAAATCCTCCATTATACATTCAGTGTAGTGTTTTTGTACCGTGGTTTCGTTGTGCATATTTTGTGCATTTACACTAGTTAGTTTAATTCTTTGTACCATCATTGGTATTTCTCTCTTCCTATTTACCAAAAAAAAGACTGCCTCATCTCTCTTTTGTATAATATAGTTTAAGATGTCAGATCAAGGTTATTCTGGCTTTAAGAAGTGCCAAAAGTGTGGGCACAAATTGCCCTTGTCAGATGCCCACTCGTATTTATCGTTTGGGCCTGGATCACCTTCAGGTAGACTGTCAGATCTGTAAAAACTTTAATCTATGTGCCATTGCAGACTGGAAAAAAAACTTACTTTGAAATGGTTACTCCCCACATTTTTCTCTGAGGCTATTGCTGGAGTTCAACCATTTAAGTCAAAACATAAGGAGCCTTTCACTAAGTTTCCTAGACCAGACCTTAAGGATCCTCGACTCCTTCATCCACAGAGCTGCCAAAGAAAAAAACACAAATTGGATCCAAAGGCTGCAGCTATTATATTAGTGTCTTATCTGACAAGAGCCTCTTTGGATCCAACCTGTTTTGGATCTGAGACCCTTACCAAGAAATAGATACTCACCCAGTATTGATCTGGTACCTTCCAGAGTACCTTTTCCTTTTATGGAACACTGGCACTCTAAGTTTCTATCCATAGCTTCCTGTCATTCTTCCAGAAGTCTGATCATAGTTGAGGTGGACAGAAAATTTCTCTCAGTGCACATACAGATGGGAGTCTGAGCTGTCTCTACCCCCTCAGGTCAGGAAGCCCTAGTTTGCACTGCATCACTACTCCTGTGATCCATCCATCTGTTTTGGAGCCCTTGGACCAGAGTATGCTGGGACCATCTAGACTGGATCTGAAGATTTGTACTTTCAGCTCCAAGAAGTCTATGAGCTCTCTAATGGTTATGGAATCAGATGGCACTCAGTCAGTGTCCCTGCTGCATCTGAGGTTAGTCTACTCTGAAGTTGTCAGAGCTGTGTTTGCTCCACAGAGCCTTGGCACTGGATAGCTTTCCTCTGATCTCCACCTTGGGTGGATTGCCCTTGGGGCAGATGGAGCAGAAACGTGGCTTTTCCGCTGTGTTGGCTGCTTTCTACCCCGGGTGTTCTGCCTTTGAGGTGGTGGAGAGTGTTTTCTCTGCTTAGGCAACACCACCAGTGTCTCCCTCCTCAGATCTTCCTTCTTGATCCCAGATGTCTCTGTGCCTTGAGCCACATCATTTTACACCACAGCTCAGTCTCCAGGCTACTCAGCAGGGTATTATAATCTCGTTTGACACTTTACCTGAGCATCCCACTGAAGAAGTCCCTAGGAAGAGGAAGTGCAAGAGGAGGTACTTGGGCTCCACTCAGGAGTCCATCACTGAAGGTGCTGATTTTGATGAAGGGGACTGATACCCGAGATCACTACCTGAAGACATCTCATTCAGAGACATTCTTGAGATCCTTAAGCAGGGGGGGGGGGGGTAGCTGGTCCTCCAATAACCTCTAATAATCTATATTCCTTGAGGCATTTGGAGTTAGCCCATCTATCTACTGGGTTACTCCACCCACCAATGAGCTCATTGACTTGATCTCTAGGTGGGCATGGAAGGAGCCTGAATCAAATGAGCCAATCCCCAAAAGGCCAGATTGGATTCTGGCTCCACTTGTAGGTAGGGATTTTTGGAGCAGTGTGTCCATAGATGCTGTGGGTCGTGGCAGCGGCCACTAAGAAGGAACTTGCTAAGCAGAGTTCATCTGTCCATCCCTCTGATGGGGAGTCTAAGGCATCAGACAGATTTGGGAAATGAGTATGCTTCAGCAACCTTTGCCCTCAGGTCATTGAACTATCTGGGATACTTTACAAGACTACAAAGGGACTTGATAAAGGAACTATCAAATTCTCTTTCTGGGACCACTACTGCTGAGACTCAGACTTCTGTCTCATCACAGATGGCTGCCTTACAATCTATTTATAATTCATCTGAGGCTTACCTCGCATGCAGCTGAAGATGCCTCAAGGGTGCCAGGTTCAGGCATTTCCATAAGGAGGCATTCCTGAATATGCGCTTGTGATTTTGTGGAGTCCTTCAAGTCTTCATTCATCACTGCACCCTTTGACAGTAGTTTGTTGTTTGAACCTAACGTTAGAGACACTCTCCAGGTGTGGGAAAGACTGAAAGACCCTCTCTGCAGTGGGCAAAAGTTTTTTGACTCAAAGATCCTTTTCTAGGAATCAACAACGTGGTCAAAAAATGTGATATGGAGAGTCCCAGGGTCTTTTCCAAGATCCATGTGGAGGTAATTTCCCCTAGGGGCAGTGGGGGGGACTCGAATGGAAGACGCTACCTACATGGTAGAGGAGGCCTGCAGAACTGGGGGTCCAGAGATTACTTCTCCGATAGACCCTACCAGACCTCCTGAAAAGCGGCCTGGTTGACCCTTCTGGGAGGCAATCAGGGGTCAATTATCCCTGCACCAGTGAGCCTGGCTGGACATCACAAGAGCTACGGGGGTGCAGAAGATCATATCCAGAGGTTATATTATTCCCTTTTCCCTCCCACCTGCTGTATCAAACTTTCTAGATGTTTCACGCAGTCAGAGGAAAGCAATAGAAATAAAAAAGCTTCTAGAGTCATTCCAGAGGTCCCACCAGACCAGATTGAATCTGGAACTTCTACAAAATTCTTTAGTGCCAAAGAAAAGGGAGGACTGGAGGCCAACTTTGGATCTCAGCGACTTAAATCAGTTCAACACAAGTTTTGGATTCACAGTTCAGTCCATTCTGCCATTTTTGGGCAAGGACAACTGGATGTGCTCAATATACCTTCAGGATGCATACTATCACTCAAAAATGAACAGACAATCCAGACGGTATTTACACTTCCAGCTGGGAGCCAGTCTTTACCAGTTCAGAGCACTGCCCCTTGACTTCACCACAGCCCCCAGGGTGTTCAAATGCATGACCGTGGTAGCAGCTCACTTGAGAATACAGGGATTCAGAATATTTCTATACATGGATGACTGGTGGATTACCTCCCCAACCAGGCATCTACTAAGAGTGAACGATCAGATACTCCAGACTTGCTCCCATATGGGGATAACCATAAATCTCAAGTCTCATGTACAACTATCTCAAACATTGGGATGCATAAGAATGGTTTTCAACACAGTATCAATAGCTTCTCTTCCTCTGTCAAGAGTGCAGATGATCAGATTCCAGGTCAGGTAGATAATTGACAGTACCACAATTTCAGGCTGGTTGAGTCTTCAAGCTTTGGGGTTAATGTCAGGGGCCATAATTTTAGTTTGTCTAGCAAGATTTCATATGAGAATTCTTCAATGGATGCTAGCAACAAAATGGTTGATTCTTTATCAATGCATGTCAGTCCAAATAATCACTCGGGAATGCAAGAGATACCTTTGGTGGATTCAATCAGATCAGGTTCTACAAGGCTGTCCTTTCATTCTTCCTTAGCCCAGAGCTACAGTGACCATGGACTCTTCCCAGATTGGGTGGGGGGGGGCACTTCCTGGGGAAAACGGTCCAAGGCACTTGGTACCCCGAAGAGGCCAATACGCATACCAATGTCCTGGAAATGAGAGCAATACTTTTAGCTTTGTAGGCCTTCAAAGACTCTCTCCCTTTTTGGGGCAATTGCGATTCAGATGGACAACATGTCAGTAGTTTGGTACATCAGCAAACATGGGGGAACCAGGTCTTACCCCTTGTGTCAAGAAGCACTTAGAGTGTGGCAATGGGTAATCTCTTCCAACCACTTTCTGAAACGTTCATAGGTAGGTACTAGGCTATCTGTCCAAAGGCATTTATAACCTAGCTGGAATGTGTCTGCTTTTGCCACCTCATTAGATTAGTTCCCTGTGTCTCTGTCCAGCAGAGCCATTGAAGTGATCCCTGGGGTAAACTTTGTTTCCCATCCACTCGTCAAGGTTTCTATTGAAGAGGGTTAGAGAGGAGCTCTGCCTAATGTAGATTGGAATCTTATTCCAAAGAATGGGAAGTCTCTGGGACAGGAATCTATCCCTCCAGTGCATCCTGTTTATTGTTGTGGTGAGGTTTAGATCCCTGAGCGTGTGGCTCAAGGGGATATGGTTTTCTTTAGGTGGAGCATGTCCATCAATTCTGGGTTGGACATGGCCTTGTATGTCAGGCAGAGATCACCTCTGAGTAGGCGGTATGCAACCGAGCACAGCTGAAGTTTCTTTAGTCGAGCTGCCTAGGGCATCTGCTTGAGGCCAGTGATCCTATTGGTGAGGAACTTCTGTGGTCTTTCCAGTTGTTGCAGGTGTCTTGTAAGGTACATCCCAAATGGGGCATTGTACTTCATGATGGGTCTGATGACTGATGCGTAGAGGGGCCCAATGACCTCTTTCGATCTGGATGCAAACCCTTTTGTGATTAGGTGGGCCACATAGAAGGATTTTCTAACCACTTTGGCAATGTGATTATCAAAGGAGAGGTTGCTATCTACTTGGGTCCCCAGATTCCTTTTTATGTCTTCTGTATTTAGGGGGCCACCACCTATGTGGTAGTTTGTAGGTACTTTTTTTTCCAAAGGGGATGATTATGCACTTTTTGGCATTTAATTTGAGGCCATGGTTTTGAGACCAGGTATCTGTCTCAGTGAGACCCAATTGGAGGATGTCTGTTTCAACCGAAGTCAATTTTAGCCCCTAGTTTGCAGTCTCCGAACATGGTCAGCCATAGTCCTCCTGTGCTTGCCTGTACCTCTGAGAAGTATATGCCGAACAGGAGGGGTCCTAGGACTGAGCCCTGGGGAATACCACTTGTAACTGGTTTAGAGTCGGACCTAGCTCCTGCAACTCTTTCCATGTTGGTTCTGTCTGTGGCTACCCATCTCGTGATGTAGGGGTTTATGTTCAGGCTGGTCAGCTTGTCTATAATACCTGAGTGGGGAATGGTGTCGAAGGCCTTTGCGAGGTCTAGGTAGGCTGTGTGGACCACCTTTCCCTTGTCTGTAGCCTTGGTAACTGTCTCAAAGAAGTCTACCAGGTTTAGGAGGCATGATCTGCCCTTAAAGCTGAAATGGGTAGGGTTCAGTGTTTGGAGGTTTCCGATGTCTCTGTCAATGAGATCCATGATGGTGTGCTCCATAGCTTCGCAGACCAAGCTAGTCATGCTTATAGGGCAATAGTTCCCGGGGTCCGTTGTGGCTCCACCTTTGTGGAGTGGAATAACTGTTGCTGTGTGTCACTCTGTGGGCATGTAGCCTGGTGAGAGGCTGAGTTTAAACAGTGTGTTTAGGTGAGGGGTTAGTTTATCTTTGAGCTCATGTAGGATGCAGCCTGGGACACCATCCGGTCCCATTGATGCTGTGTTTTTGGCTTTGGAGAGGGCTGTTTTAACCCGATTGTCTGTGATTTCAGGGGCACTACATTCTTCTGGTATAGTTATGGGCCCTTTTGGGGGTGAGAGGGGGGTGAAGTTTGCACTGAACCTGTCTGCCAGGATGTTGGCTATATCTGTCGGTTCAGTGTATTTTGTGCCATTCTGCATGAACTCTGAGCAGATCTGAGAATTGCCACTTAGATTCTTGACATAGCTAAAGAATTCCTTGGGGTGATCTTTAGAGTCCATGGCAATTTTTCTTTCGAAGCTAGCCTTGGATGATTTTATGAAGGAACATAGTTTCCTGCTGATACTTATCAGGGATGTCTTCCCTTCTTGGGATTTTACTCTTTTCTGTACTAGTTTCTTCCTATTGTATAGCTTGTTTATGGCAGGGGTCCACCAGACTGGTTTCCTTTTCTTGGAGGAGTGAGTCTTGGTTTTGTTTGGGATAGCACAATCCATGCATTCTTGTAGGTGCCCGTAGAGTGCATTAGTAAAGAATTTTGCAGCTTGGACAGCGTTATCCTTTAGCATAGGGGCTTTGAAACTTCCCACCTCGGTCTTGAGTAACGTGAAGTTTGCTTTTCAAAAGTTTTTCACTGTGGTTTCTTTGACCAGGGGTGGTGGCGGAATGTGGATATTCAGGGTGCTTAGTTTATGGTCAGATCTAACCAGCAAGGGGTTGACATCCGGTGTGGAACACTGGTCACCCATGTTGGTGATGACCAGGTCCAATATGTTGTCACCTCTGGTGGGGGTGTTAACTAGTTGATCCAGGGAGTTTGAGTTTATAAATTCTAGGAAATTTTGAGCAAGGGAGTTTGGACTTGAGTAGTTCTCCCAGTTAATGTTTGGGTAATTGAAATCGCCCAATATCAGGGTGTTTGGTAGGACCTTTGTTTCCCAGTGTTTCCAGGAATTGCAGAGTAGGGGTCCTGGGACATGGTGGGTGATCTATAGCAAGCCATAATTTGATTAACAGTTTTGCCCATTGTTAGCTGCACGTGGATGATCTCTGAAGCATCGTGCTGTGCCACTAATCTGGAGGTATGGGTATCCTTGATGAATATGGATACTCCCCCGCCTTTTGTATTTTGGTCCTGGTTTTGTGGCCAAAATGTATGGAATGAATTTTAGCCTGACAGTGCTGGGGTGCTCTCTGGAGCCTTAAACCAGGTTTCTGTTACTGCACATGTATTGATTTTCTCCATACTGAGGAGTGCCTCGAGTGCGTGCATTTTGAGGTTTAGACTTCTGGCATTGAGTAGCATTACCCTCAGTTTTTTGTTACTTGTGCTATTTATGGTGGTGAGTTTGTCTTTTGAGCCTTACCTAAAAAAGGCACTATGGGGGTGGCAAGAGCCTTGGCCAGTATTCAAAAGCCTAAGGGTGATAGGTGCAAACCATCTCTAGTGAAGCAGCATGGCTTGTCGAGCATGTTATCCCAGGCTGATAGACACTGGGTCCCCCTTGAATGACACCAGAAGCTTAGCCAATTGTTGAAATTGATATTTTTCTCTCTATACCATGGTGGTATTCTTGGTGAGGACAGGATGCTACTCAGGGTCAGGGTCATACCGGCATGGGCTATGTGATCAGAGAGCTCCTCTGTCTCTCCATGTAGTCCAGGGAGGTACAGCTCGGGTCATTCACACCAACATGGACAATGACAGAGTCATATTTGTACTTGTTCGGGAGTGACCTGAGTGCTTGTGTTATGTAGCGTATCCTGGCACCCGACAGGCAGCTAACAGTAACCTTCTTGTTCAGCCTAGTGAGTGGGACGTCAATGTGCCTGACTATAGAGTCACCTATTACTGGTGTGTTGGGTATGTTATTTTGCCTTAAGGGCTGTGATTGTGTGGCACACTGGTTTTGTGAAGTATGTGTTTCATGGTTTGTGTTGGGGGGTGGAGGTTGCTTGGATGTCTGCTTTGGAGGTCTCTGTTGCTTTTGCAGATTTTTATTTAGAGCCTCTGAGTATGTTTTCATGTATTTGTATGTTTTTTGCCGGTACTTGTTTCATAGGTCTATGTGAGACTGGTTGTGTGATGCAAGTAATTCCTTTCTCCTCTTGACTGCCTGGTCCAGTCTTGGGTTGAGAGCGCTTAGCCTCCAGTTTGGCTGTATAATTGCATCTCTCGCATGTATTCGTGTTTGATGGAAGGAGGAGAGAGGGTTGTCTGTGCACATGAGGCAATTGTAACATTGCCTCAAAATGCCAAGATTCACCAGTTGGACCAGATTGATTTTCTATCAATGGGGCCAACCTTGCTGCGATCTTTTTGCATTTTCTCCAAAGTGCAGCAGCAGCTTTGCCCTGATTCACTCACTGGGGAAATCACTGAGGGATGCTCTGCTTCACAATTGGCCCCCTGGTCTTCTGTATCTCTATCTCCCTACTCCCCTAATTCCCTAATTTCTGCAGAAAGCTGCCTATTTGAAGAGCAAAGTCATCCTCGTTGCACATTACTGGCCTTGGCAGCTTTGGCCCCCTTACTTTGGGCACATCTACTTTTACCCACCTTGGATTCTGGATCTGACTCCAGACCTGTTGCCTCACCCGACAGGCATGACTCATCTGGTTCTCTCAAACCTCAAGTTAACAGCATGTTTTTTCCAGTTCCTTTAACAGCCAGACAACCAATGCTTTCTTCCCCTATCCGTCACATACTATTATCTTCCCATATGGCTTCTACACGAAAACTTTACAGAAGTAAATGGAAAAGCTTTGTTTTTTGGGCACATAAGAAACATATTGACTCCTCCTCAGCTTGTGTCGAAAGTGGTGTTGAATTTTTGGCAACTATTTTTAATGAGGGAGCTAGCATCTCAGAGTTCATTTAGCAGCAATCTGTAACTTTCATATTGGATTTGGGAATTCATCTTAGCCTTCATCTAAGCTTTGTAAGGCTTTTTTGAGAGGCACTCTCCTGCTGAGACCTCCCTATAAAGATCTTACTCCACCATGGGTTTTAAATTTAGTACTGCAGGTCTTAATTCACCCCCCCTTTAAACCATCAGCAAAATGTGATCTTAAATTCCTGAACTGGAAAACCATCCTTCTAGTGGCCATTACCTCTGCTAGAAGAATTTTTGAACTTCAAGCATTGTCCTCTAAACCTCCTTACTTGAGTAGAGTAACATTATGTACCAACCCTTCTTTCCTTCCCAAGGTGGTGCCAGAATCCAACATCTACCAGTCTTCTTTCCTAAATTTGCAAACAAAGGTGAATGTGTTACATTTATTGGATGTTCACAGGCAATTATGTTTTTACTTGCATAGAACTAAAGAAATTTGATCAATCTGCCACCAAATCAGTTGCAAAGGTAACAAGAAGCTGGGTCTATCGTTACCAAGACCTTTGAGCCTACTTAACTACATCCATGGCAACTTAATCCTCATACCTTCATCACTCATTACAAACTGTATCTGGTGTCAAGGGGAAAAGCAACCTTTTTGGCTCAGCTGTGCTCAGGAATGTCCTTAAAGTCCACCCAGGATTTTAGGTAGATGGCGACTCTGTCCCAACAGTTTAGGATAGAATGCAAATTGGCATCAGATAAAAAAAAAAAAAAGTTATGTGCTTACCATAACGTTCCATCTGTGTTGTCCATTTTCATTCTTCCTCAGCTTCCCACCCACCAAGCCTCACCCTTTTTCACAGTTGATTTCTGAAAGAACAAGAGTTTATAAGGACACCACTCACCACTATCTCTTATGTTGAACTCCAGGTAGTTTCTTTTGTCAGGAATGTTATATTAGTACTTCCTACTTTATGTAAACCAGCCAACAAGATCTAGGGTAAGTTAGGGGTTGGTGCATTATGGGTAAGGGAGGAGCTTGAGAGCTTTTTGGTGGCCATGAGCTAAAGTAATGGTCAGATCCAAACTCAATAGTTGGAGAATGAGCATGAATAATGCAGATGGAACATTATGGTAAGTACATAACTTTTGTTTTTGTTTTGTTTTTTTTTTTTTTTTTATACTTGGCACCTTCCATAATCATATGGTTGTAGACTGTTCGCTCTCTCTCCAAAACATTTTAGTTGTTCCAACATCCAGATAAAGGAGCATATTTCCCGTTTGCCACTATTTATTTCACGTCCCTGTCAATTCTACTGTCATACTTTTCCCCAGTTTTGCAGTATGTATACATATGACTCTCCACCTCTCTCCTTCCTTCTGCCTGCACTGTCTTGCATAGTGTCTTCCTTTTTGCCAGCAAACTTTGTGCCATTAATATATACCGTAAAAATGTCACTTTTCTAGCGCTTAAAATAAACTTACAAAACTGGAGACTTGAAACCAGCGAGAGAGACTGGGCAGACAAAAATAAAAGGATAATCCACTATGTTATGCAGAAACGGAGAAACATATACCGGATTATTAATTAATTAATGTATTTATTTTACATTTGTTAACTGGTTATGTTCAAAGTTGAGTAGCCCTTTTTCAGCGGAGGCCTGGGGAGAAAAGCTCCGTAAAATAGACAGTTACACATTATACAAAACTATTAAAAGGGCAATAGTTAAACAATTATACAATCCATTAGTAAAAATATGATACAATGTAGATATTAATACGAATATAACATAGGTTTACAATACACTGTGCAGAAATTGAAAACAAGAGAAACATTCACAGTTGTGTTCAAGGAGAATAAAAAATATGCAGTCTATGGATGTGAGATAAGTGTTAGGGAAACCAGACATCTAATATTATATGAGGACTTGTCAAAAGTTAGGATTGTTTTATTGAATGAAGCATAAAGGGGTAAGAAGTTTAGGTTGAGAGGTACTATTTTTAAGTAGGCTAGGAAGATGGAGGATGAAGTAGGATAGTGTGGATGGTATCAGGGGGATGAGTACAGTGGCAGGTCCAGTGAATAGATGCTCTTTGATGGCAGTTTTAAATTGTTTAGGATGCGAGATGCTCTGATTTCATGAGGGAGTTTATTCCATGCCATAGAGGGGTAGTAGCTATATATGGTGGAGCCAGATTTGGTTTTAGGTTTATAGATATGTAGTAGGTCTGGGTGGAGCTCAGAGATCTGGTTGGCGAATAGTGGGAGATGAGAGGTGATAGTACTGGACAATAGGAGGGCTGGAATAGGATAGAGTGGATGACCTGAAGCTGAGAGAGTAGGACAAGGTGGGGTAGTTCTATTCAGTTAAGGTATTTTAGAGGCAGTGGTAGGATTTGTATGGTTGTTGGGCCGCAAATCTGGCAAGGTATTTTAGAGAGAGGCAGTGGTGGGATTTGTATGGTTGTTGGGCCACATATCTGGCTACCTTATTGTAGGCTGACTCCATTTTTATCAGAAGAGAGGAGTTAAAATTAGTTAGAATTTGAGAGCTGTATATTAGTGTGGGTAGCAAGTAGGCATGAGAAGAGAGATCTTGGCTTTGGTGGTCCGAAACTTCTTATTACGGTACAGGAGTCCTAATTTGAGGTTGGTGTTCCTAATACAATTTATGTAGGTCGAATTTAAGTTGGTCGTCGATGGTGAAGCCAAGGAGTTTTGTGTTGGACACTACTTGAATGGGTGTATTATTGAGTGATAGCAAGGAGGAGGAGGATTTAATCTGCTTAACTTTCTTTGGAAGGAAGAGTAATTTAGTTTTTTGGGGGGTTGAGAATGAGCTGGTTGTTGGTGAGCCAGGTTTCTATTGAATTAAATGATTGCTGTGTAGCAGATAAGAGCTTAGTGGAGGAGTTGGCAATGGTAATTACTGTGGAGTCATCTGCATATTGAAGTAAGGTGTGGGAGCAAGAGGTATGTAGATTATTTTTAAAGATATTGAAGAGTAGTGGCCCAAAAATAGATCCTTGGGGAACCCCCATTTTAACTGGTAGTGGATGAGATGGTGCAGAGTGCCATCTCACTGATTGCAGCCTGCCAGTAAGGTGGCTGGAGAACCATACCACAGTGTCAGTAGAAAAGTTAAGGTTCTGTAGTTTATCCAATGGAAGAGGGTGAGTGTGTGTCAGATGCCTTAGGTCCAAAAAAGAGGCAAGAGATAAGTTTGTCGTTGTCCCTCACTTATCCTTTTATTTATTTCCTGTCTCTCCCATACTTTCAAAGTCTCCATATATATATATATATATATATATATATATATTAATAAAAGCAAAAAAAAAAAAAAAAGGCAACAGAGATTTTGCCTTCTCCGTTGCTTCCTTTACACAGCACTCCTCGCACAGCACTGATGTACTGTGTAAGTGTGGGAATGAAAGTGTCATATGCATGTGCAGTACATCTGAAAAATCAGAGTAGTCCTACAAAGGCATTATTTAAGAAAACAGTCTTTTTTTTTTCTTTAATGCCATTGAATAATAGCAATAACTGATTCTGTGGTGTGGTATATTGAAGATTTACCCACAGTTGGCTTTAATCTTGAGGGTGAAAAAACCACACCAACTGTGGGTAAATCTTCAATATACCACACCCATGTTGTCTGTTATTGTTGTATTACAGCAGCCAATACAGACAGTCATGCCACAGTACAGTATGGTACCACACAGTATTATGTTAACATGACAAAACGTGGGGGTAACTGAAGTAAGTGTTACTACACAGAGAGAGAAGCAGTAAACAAACGTTATGTGCTGTATCAAATGCAGATCTGCAAGCTGTGGAGCAGTACAAAAAGGTATTGAGCAGTATACAAAAATGACTACATGATGAAACCCATACAATTATATTGTTTTGGAGTAGTAATAATCTCAGTTGGCTTTTGAAGGAAGTTATGAAGGACACATATTGGACCATAATTGAAGTGCTGTTGGTCTTTCTTCTGTTTACATTTCAGTATTGATAACTCCCTTCCACTAACACTTGACCCGAAATCCTGAAAATTAACCAGTTTTGTAAAATACAGAATCTGTGAACAGGCAGTTTTCAGTGCATTTGCTATCGCTCCATGCAACATGGTATTTAGTATAGCTGATGTCCAGTTATTTTAAGAGTAAAAAAAAGTCTGCTGTCATAGGAATGACATTTCTTGGGAGAAAAACAAATTAGACTGGGACTGCTAAAGGCCATCACTCATGTTCCATTAACAAATGCAACTAACCCCCCCCCCACACACACAGAAATGCAGGGTGAGACGTTCTACTATACATCCTGTGTTTTAACAAACTTTTTGAGGTTTTCAAACCTTGTGATAACTTTTAATAGAAAATTCTTCCAGAAGTTCCTTTGTCTCAGCTTGCCCAGAGCAGTCTTGCATAAATCAGTCCTCAGAAGACCAGAGAATTCTTGGGTTCTAAGCTAAATACTGAAGATTGGCGAAGAAAAAAAATTCCAGTTTTACACTTACAAATGTAAATGCATATTTGCGTGTATTTCAATATTAGCAGTCTTCCCATCCTGTAATGTCATACTACAGCAGTGATCCCCATTGAGGAGTGCAGTGTATTTTCATAATGAACTCTCCATAAGTGTTCTAATATGGGGGTTACTGCTGCACTATAGACTCTCTGACAACACTGAATGGGGTTCCCTGCTCTGTCTTTACCTCTAACATTCCTGTCTGTGCTCCCCTTTGTCAAGGCAGGAACATATCCCTTGTGTCAGGTTTTATGTTCGACATTCAGCTCATTGTTGTAGTCTAAGCTGTTTGGGTTATGCCCTTGCCATAGGTAGGGTTACCAGCCAGTTTTTAAGATTTAGGACACCTTCCATGCATCTTTCACATTCCCAGACTGCTTTTAGCTCAAGCCAAGTCATTCAAGAGGCAATCTGGGCACCAGAAGTTTCAGAGGTTTCTTTCCAGTGAAATGTTTTGCCTCTGCAGCCTTCATGTAACCGGTAGCTAGTGATCCTTTTGCGGCTCTGTCAGTAAGTCACCTTCTGGGGAAAACTTTCCACTACATTCATTTTCTGAAGAAAAACTGTTTTTTTCTATCAATATTTTATTTTTATGCCAGGAAACATTTGTATTAGACTGGGACATTGCTAAATAATTTTTTGTGTGTGAGGGTTTTGTGAGCAAACTCTGTTAAAATAGTTTATTCACATTTTCTACAGTTTGATAGAGAAAAGGGTCTGTGTTTGTGGAGAAGGGGTACAGGATATTGTGCTTCTGAGGACTGTCTTGAAAACTTTTACCTTGGGTTAGTTTCCTGTTAGAACGTGTACTGACTCGCTTGGGTTCTGCTTTTCAATTGTGAGGCTTCCTTCCCAGCTAGAACATATGGTAATTCAGTTACCATAACTCTTGTTTCCTCTGTCTGCAAGAATAAGAAAGTTGGGGAGTCTTTGAATGTTTGGCTGCCTCGGCCACTAGTGGGTGACTTTGCTGTGGCCAAATCTGGTTCCTATGACAACTCTTTTGCTCCTGGTGTCAATGGTGTAGCTCCTGGTGAAGCCACTAAGAACAGAGGTTGGCACAACCTCAGTGGCTGTAGGATTGCCCTCTCTGGGCAAGGGAGAACCACTCATGCTGAGCGTAGGAGAAGAACCAAGCCTAGCTCTACCACTTATAAGATGCTCAGTTCCTGGGGTAGTGCTCTTGTCATGTGTTGGCCCATTTTCAGGGAGTCTCCCAGTGAAGAAAAAGCAGAAACTTAAAAATGTTTAACTGTGGACAGGAACAATTTGCTGGTATTAGCAAAGGGATTGCTTTCTGCATTTAATGTTTTAAATCCTGTTATCTCCGTATCTTCTAAAAGAAAAAAAAATCCTTCATACTCTTACGATTCCCTCTCAGATAAAATTCTAATTTTAAGGAACGTTTTTCAGCTTTCCTTCAAGAAGAGTTCTCTCTTTTTTTCTGACTCTGTTAAAATTATTTTAGTGGGAAGAAAATGAATCCTTATGTCCCAGCAGAAGTATTATGATTTGTGACATCTGGAGCTTCCTCAGCCTGCAGCTGTTCCTCCTATGCTCTCTGCTTTAGAGGATGTTTACTCAACATCATGTGTTTTACCTGACAGCCAAACCCACTTTCTCTAAAGTCAACCATGTTGTTTCAAGTAATTCAGGTGCACACATTCATGTTCTCTAACCCCAAATCAGATCATGCAGTGGTGTCCAAGTCTTCTACTCCTAAACATGTTGTGAATGCGAACCCTTTTCCTTCTGACAAGGATGTCAAATTTGACAGATATGGGACGAGAGTTTATTCTTCTTCATTCAGACTTTGTAAAATACAGAATCAATTAACAGGCCGTTTTCAATGCACATATGCTAGGCTCGCATGTTAAAATTTTTACTGGCTTCTTTTGAGAAAATAAGAAAATTAACCATTGACCTTCCTATGTCTGAGGTTAAAATTTCTTTAAGTGTCTTAGTTGGCTCTGCTTTTCATGTGACAAAACACACTAAAGTGTCCTTATGCTTCTGTCAATGCTTTTTCTGGTGATGTTGCTGGTGGTTTAGTTATGAGAAGATTTGCTTGGCTATGTTGTCAAAACCTACCAGAAGATGTGAACGTTCAGATTTTGAATTCCCCTCTGGACAAAGATATGTCAATTGGGCCCTCTGCTACTGAGGTTCTTAAAATTGATGAGAGGGGAAAATTGCTTTAAGGAATCATTCAGATTTTTCAACCCTCCTTTTCAAAGTTCCTTAGAGACTTTTCCTTTTCAGGGACATTTTCAAGGAAATTGATTATGTTGTTTCAGCAAAATACTAACAAAAAGAAATTCAAAAAGCCATGACGAGCAGGCTCAAAGGAAAAGGGATGCTGCCACAAGGAAGGACAATCCAGATCATCAGAATGACCATTTCCCTCATTTATCCCATCCCTTTCTAAGTGTGGCAGTCCTTCAAATCTCTCCCTCAGTTTAGGCCTCCACCTTACACATTGAATCTACTTGTCTGCAATAATTTAGTGCCAGAGACTCATCCAACAAGAGTACAGATGACAGTGGGAATCCCTCCCCCTTTTTGAGGATTCTTCCTCATCCTGCAAAGCAGATGTCCTTGCTTCCTCCTATTTTTGTGTAGATACTGGCTTGGGGGGGTGAGGAAACTTGTACACATCTCAAAGGGGTGAAGGTTTTTATTTAAGGGCTTTTCTGATCCCAAAGAAAAAAGGAGCTTGTAGGCTAGTCCTAGACCTCTTCTTTCTCAATCTTTTTGTCAAGATTTCAAAATTCAGAATATTTCAATGTGCTAATTGTGCCCATTGTGGTAAGGTTTTAACAGGTACACATTTTATATGAAAAATATTGCATATAGTTTTGATACAAGCCATTTCATTACTCGCACTACACAGAACGTGATTCATCCTTTGGCATACACATGTGGGGCATTGTATATTAACCATACTAAGTGTGTGTTTAAAAACAGAATAAAGTGCCCATTTGAGTGACGTACAATGCAAGAAACAGAAAACTGCTTTATTTAGTTGTACTGTTTTTCATGCCTATGCCCATTTTGTGTTTAAGGGGATATTTGTTATTTTAAAAGACTTATTTTTTCTGCGGTTGCATTTATTTAAAAGAGAAGCTTTGGATGATCAACACAGGAACGTTATGCCATCCAAGGCTGAAGGAAGAGTATTAAATACTATGTAATTATAAGATACAATATCTGTGTGAAGTGCCTCAGATAACCCCCACACTTTTTTTATTAGTTTGATTTTTTTCAGCAGTTACATCAATGTTAGTGTTATGCATTTATCACCTGTTTGCAGTTTGCTGGTTTTGACATTACATCCTCTGTTAGATGTTCTGTTGTTGGTTTAAGACTGAAAGGCTAACTGTTAGTATTTCATTTTGGTGAAGATTTAAATTTGTATGTAGTTTTCTCATGCAACTTTTCAAATGTACTTGTTTCCTTCCTCAAGGTTATTCTGATACTGAGAAAGCATACGCACAACCGGTTTACTGGTGTAGCCTACATGCAGGGCATCGAAACCAGTTTACTAATTCTGAGTGCTAGTTTTGTTTTTGGAATTTAGCTCGCTCTCTCTACCTTTCTTCTTAGTAACCATGCCTTAATCCTTGACTGACATTTTGTCATCTTAAAGAAATAACTGATAACAGTATAAATTAATAGGTGTCAAAATGTTAACTGTATATACCACTTTCACCCCATAGTGAGATTAATCTTTATTAAAAGACACAAGTATATATAGCAGTACAAAATCTGCTTGCTCACTGAGGACTATGAAATGCTAAAACACACCCGCATGTTAGATGAACGCACTTATGTTTATCTGAAGTTGTCATGTATCAGCTGATTTCATTTATTTCTTAATGTTGGCGGATGACTCGTGCAGTGATCTTATTACTTGGTAACATATATTTGTACCTAATAACTGAAAGATCACTTGATTTTCTTTTAGCATTACTATGGGTTCATGTGCAGAAATTATCTGCATGAGAATGTCTCGGAGCCATGTAATAATGCATACACGTTTCACAGAATAAATACTACTGGAAGTGTGCCTCTTAAAGTATTTGAATACTATCATGGCTTGCCTGCAGGGGGAAAAAGCTATGGCATCTGATGATGATAATCTTCCCATTCATCACTGATGGGTTCGGTTCCAAAGCCTCGGAACTGAGCTGGCCTAATACCAAGCTCGTGTACACCAAAAACTCTCGAGCGAAGTTGCTACCCACAATGCCCTTCTCCCAGTTACCTCAGATCTCATTTGCCACATAGCCATATAGCAGCGTTTCACCGAGCTCTCCAGCGAAGTGTTTTTATTGATAATTGTGTATTTTTTTAACTTCTTTCTAATCTCACTCTCTTATACTTATTTTATTTATTTAGCTCTACCCGTCAGTATTTCTTATACCATCGTTGGTACGCCCTCTCCTTACCCTTGTGGTATTGTTTGATACCATCGTTGGTATCTTCTTTCTATTTCTTCCTCCTTTGCTTTTAGGTACTAGTAGTGTGTGTTTGTGTGTGTTTTTTGTGTGTATGGAAATGTGTGATAAAAAAGGGACTTCGGGGTTTAAACATTGCACTTCTTGCAAAGGCAAACTCCCTAACAGTGACTCGCACTACGACTGTTTATTGTCTGGAGGTTTCTCACCTATCTGTTAAACCTCCTTGCCAGATTTGTCTATGTTTTAGTCAGTGGACGCTGAACGAAAGGAAAAACTGATTTTGAAAGGCCTTTTAGTTTCTCCTTTCTCAGAGGCCCATTCTGTGTTGGAGGTCTCATCCCTTCCATTGAAGGACAAGAAATGTCCCCATTCGGATCCCTCTTCACCTGCTGGTGATAAGGGCAAGTCTCACAAACATAAGGCCCACAAATCTTCATCGGTGCATAGGATTGCTTCGGCTCTGACTATGACTACTGCTTCTTTCAGAGCTCTGCTCCAGTTGCCACTTCGACCGAAGTCATAGACATTACAGAAACGTCAACATCGGCGCCACCTTCGGCAACCGCCCTGACTTCCATGTCAACTTCGGCTCTGACCTTACTTTCCACAATAGCTATGGCACTGACTTCATTTTTTACCGCACCAAAAGCAGTTTCGACCCACACAATCCCTTTGGAGCCGATAGCTTCGACTCTGACTGCCTCCTTGGCACAGAGTCCCTTTTCTAAGGCACTGATTCCTCTATTGCCTGTCTCCAAGTTAGAGACTACAGTGCCACTAGCTCAAACACCACGGACCCAATACTCCCCATTCACTGGACCCGTTCCTAGGTCAGACATACAGTCCCTTTCTGGAATGACCCGACTCCCCTTCAGGAGTGTCCACGAGGTCCACCAGGAGTCTTTCTGAATTTGATGTGGTGCACCTGGTGGATCAGCTGTTGACAGCCAGAGGGATAACAAATGTTCCTAAGACTCATACCACTTTTGGGGTTTGGGTCCATCACTCCCAAGACTCCCATGTATACTCCTCCTTTGGATCCGTCGGTTCTGAAGCCCATTGCTCCGATGTCCTTGGTGGAAGCCCATTCCTCGTCGCTGACAGTGACGCTCACTGAGGCTTCGAGACCACCCCTTTGGGTTTCGGTTCCATCAGAACCATCCCTTCCTCAGACTCATGGTTGAGGAGCAAAGTCCTTGGTTCTGAGCATGGTTCCAAGTGTTTTATCAGTTCCGTCCTTGGATCCGGGGTTGATGTCTGCCCAGATCTTGCATGAGGCTCCATCCCCGGGAATGGGTCTGACAGAGCAGGGTGTGACCCCAGTTCCGAGGTTGTCTGTCTTGGTTCCGGGCTCCCATTCCTCTTTGGACGGGCCTGCTTTCCAGGTGATGGAGAGGGTGCTTGCTTCTGGAAGTGCTCCTCCTATGTCGAAACTTCACCCTGCTCCCTCTGAGCTACAGCTACCACAGGCCACCTCCCCAGGACACTGAGAGCAGAAGCCTCAGGTGACCCCAGTTCAGGGTACCCAACCTTCCGAGTCTTCCTGAGATATCCTCACTGAAGAACCTCCTCAGAAGAAGGCGTGTAAGAGGAAACACATTGACTCTCCCGAAGAGTCTTTGACAGAGGATATGGACTACGATGATGGGGAGGGGTCCCTGTGGTAACACCCTGATGATGTCTCCTTTGGAGACATCCTGGAAATATTGAAACAGAAGGGTGGCTGGAAGCCCTCTAATCCTTCCTCTGAGGAGTCAGTCTTCCTACAGGCTTTTCACTCTCTGCCTTCTACCTCTTGGGTGACCCCACCTGCCGATGAGTTAGTCCAGCTTGTTGTGCATGGAAGAACCCTGACTCTATGGAGGCCATCCTCTGAGACCAGATAAGATTCTTTCTGCACCAGAGGAGCACCCCCACTGGTGGTGGTGACCACTAAAAAGGATTTAGCGGAAGAAAGTTCTGCTGTTCACCAACCCAACAGAGTCCAGGGCCGTGCTTCAGTAACCTTTGCAGTCAGGTCCCTGAACTACTTGGCACATTTCACAAGACTCCAAAGAGATCTGATTACCGAACATTCTGGAGCCCTTGTGGGTCAAGTTTCTGATGGGACACGAGTTGAGGTTGCCTCTCAACGTACCACCCTTGGATCTATCTCCAATTCGTCCATGAGGCTGCTCTCCCATGCAACCGAAGGGGTGGCTAGAGCTGCGGGTGCAGGCATAGTCATGAGGCGTCATGCCTGGATGCGCATCTGGTACCTTGCAGACACCAAGTCCTTTTTGAATGCCCTGATTGAACCATCTTCCTTATTTGGCTCTAAAGTAGAAGACACACTGGCCAGGTGCGAGCAGGACGGAAAGACCTTGTCCTGCCATTGGCCTACGTTTTTCCAAACCCCAACAGTTTTTCCAGGAACTACAGAAGTGGGAACATATGGCACAAGAAATCTCAAGGTCCTTTCCAGAACGCACGTGGTGAGGATTCTCCTAGAGGCAGAGGGGGTTCCAGTGGTGGAAGATGCCCATTTAGGGGCAGAGTGGGTCCCTGAATCAAGACTACAGGGATTCTTTCTCCGGGCAGTCTTATCAACTCTCCTGAAGCATTGCCTGATTGCTTTCCTCTGGAAGCAGTCTGGGCTCATTTTTCTCTGCACCAAACTGCCTGGTGCTCTATTACAAAAGATTGGTGGGTGCAGAGAATAATCTCCAGAGGCTACTACATCCCTCCAACCTCCCATCCAAAACCTTCAAAGAACCTTCCCAATGTTCCATCCAATCAAAGGGAAGAAGCAGCTTCAGAGATAAGAAAGCTGTGTCAAAAAAGGATCATCCAACCAGTCCCTCCAGACCAATGCGGATCCGTTTTTTGCTCAAGATTCTTTTTGGTGCCAAAAAAGACCGGGGACTGGAGACCCAATCTGGATCTCAATCATCTAAACAAATCAGTGGTTCAAACCAAATTCCACATGGTCACTATTCAGTCCATTCTCCCTTTTTTATGGGAGGATGTTTGGATGTGCTCGATAGACCTCCGGGATGCGTATTACCACATCAAAACGGACAAATGCTCCAGGAGTCTCCTTTGCTTCTGGCTTGGAGCCAATCATTACCAGTTCTGAGCCCTGCCATTTGGTCTCTCGATGGCCCCCAGAGTGTTTATGAAATGTCTAGCATTGGTGACAGCTCATCTGAGATTTCAAGGATTCCAGGTGTTTCCATATTTAGACACTTGGCTCCTTTCCACCCCCACCAGGCATCTTCTGATCGTGGCCCTACGTTACACACTAGTACATTGGGAGAAATCCAATTTACAACCTGCCCACAGGCTTCAGAGGTTAAGATTGCAAGTACGCATGATGCTCTGTCAAAGAAAGGTGTCAGCAAGAAAAGTTTTCCAGGCTCTGGGGTCAATGTCTGCAGCCATTCCGATAGTTCCTCTGGCAAGATTATACATGAGACTGTTACAATGGCTCCTATTCTCCCAATGGTTGGCAAATATCCACCCCCTAAACTCACAGATCCTCATTACTAACTCTTGCAAGCAAGATCTCCTCTGGTGGATGAGACCAGATGCAGAACTTTGGTGTCGCCCCTTTCAGACTCCTCAACCCAATGCCACGGTGACCACAGACACTTCCCTGATAGGGGGAGGGCATTTTCAGGGAAAGGCAGTCCAAGGCATGTAGACAAGCTTAGAGGCCAACCTGCATATCAATGTTCTGGAGTTGAGAGCAGTGCTGTTGACGTTGCAGTCATGACATCCACTCCTTCCATCAGGAATGATTGTGATCCAGTCAGACAATATGTCAGTAGTCTGGTACATAAACAAGGAGAAACCAAATTCTACCCCCTGTGTCGAGAGGCCATGAGAATTTGGCACTGGGTGATAGCTTCCGACCGCTTTCTTATAGCAACACATGTCCCGGGGAGCTCCAATGTGATTGCGGACAGGCTGAGCTGATGTGCATCCTCCTTCCAAATGAGTGGGGTCTCAATCCAAATGTGACGGCAGAAATTTTCAGCCGATGGGGCCAGCCTTGCTGTGATCTCTTTGCCTTCCCTTCACAACAAATGCAGCAGCGTTTTTGTCCTCTTGCCCCCAGAGTGGGAGTCCCTGAGAGATGCTGTGACTCACGATTGACCCATGGGTCTCCTCTATGCTTATCCTTGAATTCTCTTGATACCCCTATTTCTAAAGAAAGCTATTTGGTTGAGATGCAAGGTGATCCTCATTGCTTCATTCTGGTCTCATCAAGTGTGATTCCTCTTCCTCCAGCCTCATCTATTACAACCTCCATGGATCCTGGACACTCATCCAGACTTAATTTCTCTCCCCCCAAGGGTTGACTTTCCCAAATCTGTCCACTCAAGCTGACAGCTTGGTTTCTCCACTTCCATTAGTTGCCAGGCAGGAAACCCTTTCCTGACCTGTTCATGATATCATTCTGGCCTCTCATAAGCCATCCACCAGAAAACTTTACAAAGATAAATGGAAAAGGTTTGTTCTTTATTCTAAAGAACAGATGCTAGATGCCTTCTCAGCTCCAGCCTCTGTTATACTTCAATACCTTTCTTAGTTTTTTGAGACTGGAGCATCCGCCTCTACCATACGAGTCCATTTAGCAGCTATTTCCATCTTTCATAACGGATTAGAGGGCACTCCACTTATCTCCACCCGCCTATGCAAGACCTTTCTCAAAGGAGTGTTTCATAGCAGACCTCCAACCAGACGTCCGTTAGAGGCATGGAATCTCTCCCTAGTTACTACAGTCTCTTTCTTTACCCCCTTTTGAGCCTGGTGAAAAATGTGACCTCAAATTCCTATCATGGAGATCTCTACTTTTGGTGGCGGTCACATCAGCTAGATGGATATCAGAATTACAGGCCTTCTGCATCAAGAGCCCGTATTTAATTTTTCATAAAGACAGAGTATCTCTTCGTACTAATCCATCTTTTCTTCCCAAAGTGATTACTGATTTCTCTGTGAATCAATCCATTGAACTCCCAATGTTTTTCCCAAAGTATTCCAATAAAGGAGAATACTGTCAACATTCATTAGACGTACATATGCAACTACATTTTTACTGAGGACTAAATCTGTCTGCAAGTCGGATCAACTTTTCATCATCTTCTGTGAGCCAAAAATGGGATATGCTGTATTAAAAGTCACTTTATCAAAGTGGCTCATAAATTGTATTGCTTTTTCATATTCACGTGCAAATGAGCCTAAACCTGACAATATTAAAGCACATTCAACTAGCACTATAGCAACTTCTGTTACTTTTCACTCCAGAGCTTCTATGGCCAGCATTTGTGCAGTAGCCATTTGGGCTAAACCTCACACTTTCATCAAACATTACAAGTTGGATATGGTCTCCAAGGGAAGAACGACCTTTGGCTCAGTGGTACTCAGGAATGCACTTCCATAAGGGCCACCCAGGTTTCTCAGGTAGCTTGGGATTCTGTCCCATCAGTGATGAATGGGAAGAAGATTAACATCAGATAAAGAAGTTGTCTTGCTGTAACATTCCATCTGTGTTGTTGATGATCTTCCATTCATTACATCCCACCCTCCGTTCCCCACCAAAGGCTCCTGGTGGATCTTATGGGTCCTTGTGGTGTTTTCAGGGTTTTTGGTCAAAAATGGTCTGTGCTTTTACTTCTATATGACTTGTGCAAACTCTATCTGAGGTAACTGGGAGAAGGGCATTGTGGGTAGCAGCTTAGCTTGCAAGTTTTTGGTGTATGCAAGCTTTGTATTAGGCCGGCTCCATTCCGAGGGTTCGGAACCAAACCCATCAGTGATGAATGGAAGATGATCAACAACACAGATGGAACATTATGGTAAGACATAACTTTTTCTACAGTATTTCGGGAAACAGTGAAGGAAGTGCCCAGCAGTGTCTGAGAAACCTCTGTTTAGGAATTGCAAACAAGCCAGTACAGTAGGAACTATTGATCTTTCAGAGGTTAGTAACAGCAGAGGGCTTCACTATGTATGACTGTACAAATGGCAGGAGTTTTTTTTACAGCTGGAGAAACGTCCATTACTCTTCTGCAAAATGCTTTACTATTTTTCAAGTGGCTTGCCTGCAATACTGCCCACCAAAACAGACATCTTTATCCCCTAGACAGAGCAGTCGCAGACCGTTCCCAAACATCCACACCAATAGCACAGGTTAGTCTAGAGCAGAGTTAAAAATGCAATTAGCCAGTCTTATGATTTTTTACTTTGGTAGTACCACCTACAGACTTTTTTGTGAAATGATTGTAAAACTGATTTGGTTATGGTGGCAGTCTTTTAGTGTAGAAAAAAACGAAAAATAAACTAGATAGAAAAACAACAAATGATGAAAACGGACTGTAACAGCTAGACACGGACTGTTTATTTAATGTAAGCGCTTTTAGCAGGGTTGCTTTCCACTTAAGATGTCAAAAAAGTTACTGGATGGCATAAAATTGAAGGCTTGGCATCTGACCAGCTGTAACACCATTCTGAAAGCAGTGGTTGTCTGTGTTGTGAACTGCTTACAGCTCCACCCACACTAGTGCTGGAAAACAGGTATTTACAAATCAACAAATTTCTGGTTGTCACTTTATTGATTTAAAGAATACTGAAATAATTGTTGTGGTGCTACTATTTACATATCCCACATGGCTTCAAAAGGTAGTCCAGTAATATATCAGTCTTGTGGCAACTAAGTGACCATCTAATTCACTATCCTTCATTCATTAATATCTGCAAGCTGTGAAATGCCACATCTATTTCATCCTACATACATCTTTAAATTCTGAAAAAGCAGTTTAAAAAGTATGAGGCAAGCAAGTATTAAATAACTTTAGAGCAGCAAATTCAATTAAAAATATAGCAACAGCAATGTTCGTAAAAAAGTCGACTTCACAGTGATGAAAGTCTGTACAGTCAGTCTGTCAATCGTGTAATAATTTTTTGACGTGTAGAATATTTCCACAGAAAGGAAGATAAAATCTGTTCAAATTTTTTACCAGTAATATTTTATTAAACAATATTGCAAATAAACCTTCAGCTTAAGATTCTTCACATTTCTCAATTTAACAATTCCAGTCGATCCAGCAACATGAGTTTAGTATAATTCCTGTTCTTAACTTCAAAGTTTTTTCTTTCTTACACGTATCTGTGGATAAATTAAGAAATTACTTAAATGAAGGTACTGAATCAGACTTCCATTTCTTGGTAATGAGTTTTCTAGTCACTGATTGAAGACTCCAAAGCATTATATGATGCTTATTGTTACTACTGTTGGCACAGGAACATTTATTAATATTGTTACTTGTTAAAGTACAGTTAATAGTCCCCAATCCTAATACTAATACCATTCCATTAGGTTTTAATTTCATCACAGCCCATGAATATATGTAGCCAGTCTTCAACAACCTTATTATATATCCTCAACAACCTGAACTAAGTGTTTTATTGAGTTTAGAAACCTTGTCACGTGTGATGAAAACTATGTATTTCCACTTAAAAAATTTTCCAGGGCATACCAGATTATATCCAATAGATTTTTAACATTAAGGGTTTGGTCTTGTCTATCATATCATTCATTTTACTGATGCTTTATATTTCTATAATGTAGAAAGACTTCCTTTATAAGTACCACCACTTTTAACAATAGAAATCCTATATTCATGCAATTTTGGTACCATTCATTTTTTAATTTTCAGTTAAAAACTACATTTTTCTGACTGAATATACCAACGAGCTGCAAAATATGTTTATATTATTTTTACTTAATATTCCTTCTCTTGATATAACAGCTACTTAACAAATTCCTTTTTAATAATAAAAGGAATTCTGTAAATGAAATTTCTAAAGGTCTGCATTGGTAGAGTCTAAATTTTATAACTGAGCTTCCCTCTATACATTTTTTTAATAAACATAAAACATATTAACAATTTTAAACTACTTTATATCGAGAGTTTTGCATGACTAACATTTTTTTGTCTGTGAATGTTTTTTCACTGACTAATTGTCTAACAAAAATGTTAAAAACAGCTGGCAACGCATATGACAATAGACCCAGGAATCTTAACCAGACAAATTTTCAAAGCCTAATATAATTCTTATGAGGTTCTTGGTTGGATAGGATGCCATAAAAATGAGAAAATATATTTTTCCATCTTTTTATCAGAATTTTGTCATGTAATGTTGTCAAGTTGAAGCAGATATAACATTTTGACAATATGATCATCATAAACATTAAGCTCATTTCAAAAGTGAAATCATTCCGTTGTTTAGTAAAATTCTATCATCGTGTTTTAAGAAATTATTTATTGGGCTGAACCATTATTCCTAAGTATGTAACTTCTTCTCTGTCCTGGTTATGTTTATATTTCTTAATATACGATTTAAATGGTTTATTAAGAACTTCTGGTTTAGTAAATTGCAGTAGTGACATTTGCTGAACAATTTCCCATTTAATTTACACATTGAATAATTTATATATTTAATTGTCAGTAAGACAGCAAAAAAAAGCTGAATTTTTGATTGAAAATGTTCATTTATTTTAAAATCTTCTATTTTGTTGTTTGATCTAATACTGTTAGCTTAAAGGTTATATGGCCAGTGCAAAGACTAAATGGGGTAGCAGCCAGTCATGTGTTTGTTTAATTTAAATACCTGTGATACACATGTTCCTATTCTAATATAGGCTTTGGAGTCTGTGTATAAACTAATTATAGTAATAAAATTTGTTCTGAAACCAAAACTCATTAAAGTCCACCAAATCAAATTCCCTTTCTTTATCCAGCTCAGTATAATGTAATATATATACCCTAATGCAAGCCCAGGAGTTGTATTTTTCTTTAAGTTTCACAAGCATTTTTTCATATCTTAGAAGTGGGACAACTTGGGCATAAATTGTCATACAGTTTTTGTACAACCAGCTATATACTTTTTATACATTATTATTTCAAAAACACAGAGGAATTTATTGAATATACTTTTTCATATGTCTGCACTTAATTTTATAATTAGCAACATAAATAATAAAAACCAGCCTGTGTCGACAGTAAAGACCATACATACTCCTAGATTAAAAAAAAAAACTGTAGTTTATTTTTTGAGTGCTTTTGACACACACAGACTTTATCAAATCATTACAAGCAAGCTACTGAATAAGGATTAAAAAGTCAGATGTATACAGTCACATGACAAACACCCAATAATAACACCCCAAAACATTCCATTTAATTAAATACCTGAAGCAACCCTAATTAAAGATCTTAACTTTAAAATTGAATTTATGGAGCAAAAATCCTAAAGTCCTGGAGATGTAAAAGCATTTCAGTGCAACTGCCAAGTAAATTTTTGTTTCAATTTTAACTTCAAAGAACCACTCTTTTATTCAGTACAACCCTATCCATGATAGTATACATACACTGCAAATTGTAGGAAGTTTAAAAAAAAGTATCTAAATACGTTATTATAGAGCTTAATGTTAGAATGCTCATAAAGTGTCTGTTTTTTGTCCACATAATAAGCCTGACAGGTCATAGTGAAATGTAAATTGCAGCTTTAGAGTTACAATTGTCTCGCATATGGTGTGGAATAGATCTCTCATATATTGCTACAACTATATTAGTGCCTTCATAAATATAGCTGTATTATTTCCATTACCATATCTAATCATTGAATTCCTATCTATCATTGTTATAATATCAGAGCTCTTAAAAATAATCCTTAAGATTCGTACCCCTTGTAAACATGACGCTAGACTGTAGCCCTGATATGGACTTTAACGCATCAAAATCTTTGGTTCAGTTCTCAAAGTAAAATGGATTTAACATTAAGGGAATCGACTGAAAAATCAGTAACAAAGGCAGTTCTTGAGTTTATTCACTTATACTGCCTGTTATATACAAAATCACTTCCTAGAAAAATAGGTTTAAATCCGGAGTGTGTATTACAAACAACCTCAAATACTAAAAGCCAGTAGTACCAAGCATTCTTTTTAAAAATGTGACTTCCTTCAGAAAAGTATCATGTTTAGAAATCTATCTTGAAAGTCTAATCAGCTGCCCCCTTAGTTAAACCATTTTTATGGCTAAAAGAGTGACAGCTGGAAAAAGAAATATGAATTAGAAAATACAGATTTTCTAAATATAGTAAAGTGGAAATACTGTACACAAATGTCCTTTGGAGTCAAATGTAAATAGTGGTTCTACTCTCTGAACAAAGGAAAAAATGAAAAAGTTAGTAGTGGTGTCCAAATGATGAATAAAATGCTACCACCTTATTTCTTGACCCTATTCAAATCAGAAAGAGATCATGCAAAAAAGAATGCATAAAAGGGTAAAACTCACTTTTAAAAATATAGTTCGTTTCCCAATGCAATAAAATTAAGTTAGCATATGTGGGGGCAGAAACATCCCCACTGGCATCCCGTGTCTTGTTGAAAAAAAAGTTCACCTTCCAAGAACAAAAAATGAATACTAAAAGTAAGTTCCATAAGTGGTTCAGTCCACCAGATGTTTAAATCAGTTGGTAATTTATACTGAGTAACCATATCCATGAACCATTCCAAATCCAGCTAATGGGGAGTAATTGTATATAAATTCTTGGCATCTGCTGTAACCAAAAGAGATTTGGTGGTAAAATAAGTTTAAAAGCTTTCCAAAACTGCCAGAAATCTCAGTCCAAACCATTAAAAACTCATTTAGGCTTAGTATCAACTAATTTTACTATAGAATCAGTAATAGCCCCCCCCCAGAGAAACAAAAGATCTAAAACTGTGGTTGCAAACATCCTTGTGAATCTTTGGAATTCCAAAGATAGCTGGAACTAATAGTTGAGATGCATATAAAAAATGGCATTCTGTTTTAATAAATCCCCAAGAAACAAGTTAATCTGAGAATAAGCAATATTCATCTCATTTTTGGAGGCACTCGCATTAGTCAGAATCTAGGATCATATCTTACATCTTTGCAGAATAATCAAAATTATTCATAACTAGTCCTCAACCCTTATCGGGCTTCATTATCCTTAAAGATGCATCTTTAAATATACCCAGCAAAAGATTGAAAAAACTGTTTCAGATAAGTACAAGCTTTCTAATGCCCTTTTCCCAGCTGTGTAAATGCTGAACATCTGCCACTGATACTGCACTTCAGATTGTACATCTTGGGATCTATTCAGTGTTGGTTACATACGATAAAGCTATCGCTGAGTAACACTCCTTTTGATTTCTGTTTTATTAAAAAAAAATGTATATTGTAAAGAGGAAGGGAAGTTATCAGGGGGATCTTAACTTCAAGTCTGGAAGCTGTAATCCACAAGTGCTGGCTACTGGGGAGATCCAACTGTGAGTTCATCAGCTGGCACTGAAAGCCTGAATAACTGACTTTCTGTGACAGGGGTTTTAGGCTTCCCCCTGAAGAGTGGGACTTAGCCAATCCCCTGTCATAGAGAGTTGGCGGATGGGGATTCTGAGCTCAGGCAAAAGTGCCAGTGTGGGTTAGTGCAGGGCACAGAATGCACGTGTCACTGAGGCAGTATGAAATCCAAACATCTGTTACAGAGAAGTAGGTCTTTTTAACTGTACTTCATAATCTGAGGTTGCGTGGCTTAATACTATGCTATTGATCCTGTGGAACACTTCTGGCTCATGTATTAGATCCCAGTTTGTAAGCACTCAGTGATTTGAAGAGTTAATACCTAGTTCTTGCCCCCCCCCCCTTTGACAAGGGTTTGAGGGACCAGACCTGATGCATCTACAAATGTATATCCATGCACCTAGGTTACACTTAAAAGGTCAAGCAGCTAATTTGCTTCATGTCCAGTGGAATTCTATTGTATACAAAAGGGATTCTCTTGGGAGGAGGGGTTCTTACCAGCAGGTTTTATGTTGTGGTGGAAGCTGATTTTTCTTGTGTGTGTGATTTTAGTATTGCGTGTTAGGCAGATGTGCAGGAGGTTACACAGGATTGGATCCCTTGAGGCTCTGTAGGTTATACAGAGGTCCCCTCTCAAAGGTTTGTAGGAAACAAAGGAGATGATGCTTTATGGTGGTCTGTGTAGTACAAGGAAGACAGTCCCATGATTACCTTAATGAGGAAACGCTGTGAGCTCTCAAGCCAAGTCATGTCCTTAGACAAGTAAATACCAAAAGTGCCATCATACTCTAGTTGTGCCTGAACAGGTTGAGTGGAATGATAAATTCCTTTAAACTAGAAGATATCCCCCTGGTTATAAGTCTGGTTGGATAAAAAGATTTCCTAATGGGAGTGGGTACTTAGTAATCAAAGAATAGTTAATTGTCAACAAAAGTACCCCAGTCCGTAATGACTGAGTCCATTTTTCAGAGGGGTGTTACCTATGTGGTAGTGGCATGGGTGCCCACGTTAGACAAAGGACACAATGCTGCATTTTCTTGCCATTTATTATAAGGCTGTGGTCCACGCACCACTTGTTTGTTAGACCCTCATGAAGAGTCTAAAAGTCAGATAGGGAGTTTAACATCTCCAAGTTTGCAATCATCCATAAACTTGGTCATTCGTGCCTTTGATGTCTGCCTTATCAGATAAATACCAAAGAGAAGCTATAATAGGACCAGTCCTTAGAGGACGCTAGAGGTGACTACTCTCTTCTATAGAGCATGCTTCCACTGCTGATGCATACCTCTCAACCGTACTGAATTCCTCATCATTTATAAGTTTTGAGGTCCAAATAATGGGGTGCCATGAATTCCTGACTGGCCCCCTTTATTTCTGAATTTCCTGGCATTTTTTTATTTGTTTCTGCTGATATCATCATGTGTGTGATGTCAACTTCGTTTGCAGCCTGTTGGTATTGGCTGAGGACTCGAGGGGACAGTAACATAGCATGTGTGTTGACTGCAGCAGCAGCAGTGCCCCCCCACTCCAGGTAAAGTATTTTTAGTTGTTACAGCACTTAGTTTTCTTAGCTCCTAGCACCCTTCCATTTGGGATATTATGTGCAAAGCATTTGAATTACGTTATTAAATTTGAAGCACTTCCCTAGCTCCTTCAGGTACAAATCATTCTTGAATTATTTTCCCTTTAATCTTAAATTCTATTCACTTTAATTACAAACATTTGAATTACCTTCAGCCATTGCCCATTGGACTATTGTGCAAATAGAATTGCAGGCATATTTACTGTTGGAATTATTGCTGCCATTTTATGTTCATATTTGAATTACCTTTTTGCATTTTATTTACTGTTGGAATTACTGAACTGACTATTGTGTGAATACAATTATACCTGTACCTTTGAATTACCTACTTGCTTGCATTTTATTTACTTTTGGAATTATTGCACTGATTATTATGCGCGAATACAATTGCAAGCTGCCATTTTACATTGCTAGTGTGTGCACGAATATGGAATTATTGCTGCCATTTTATGTTGCTAGTGTGTGTGCGAATATGGAATTATTGCTGCTATTTTACGATGCTAGTGTGTGTGAGAATATAGCAATAACCCACGCCTCGGTGTGGGTAATGCTGGATTTACCCACGGTCGGTGTGGTTTGGTCACGAGGGCGAAGCCCGAGTGGCCAAACAAAGCCAACTGTGGGTAAATCCAGCATTACCCACACCCAGGCGTTGGGTTATTGCTATTATACGATGACATTATTTAAGAAAAAAAATAATTACTTTTCTTAAATAATGGCATTGTATAATGCTTCCTTGCTGCCCTTCCGCAGCTGTCTGGTATTCTGCGGCAGTTCTGATGTACTGTGCATGCGCATGCCTACGCAGTAAGAGCTGTGGGCAAAAGCAATGGAGAAAGCAAGATCTCCGTTGCTTTTTAAAAACTGTTTCGCTATGTTAAATGGGTTTAACATAGCGAGACAGTTTTAAAAAAAAAAAGCAGCGGAGAATATCCGTTGCTTTTTTAAAGCTATCTCGCTATGTTAAACCCGTTTTTAACATAGTGAGACAATTTTGAAAAAAGCAAGAACTCCATTGCTTTTAAAAAACTGTTTCGCTATGTTAAATGAGTTTAACATAGCGAGACTGCTTTAAAAAAAGCAACGGAGAATCTCCGTTGCTTTTTTAAAGCTGTCTCGCTATGTTAAACAAGTTTAACATAGCGAGACAGTGTGAAGCAACTGAGATCTTGCGTTCTCCGTTGCTGTAAAAAAAAAAAAAAAAGTTATAGTAATGGAAAAAGTCCGGGCGACCGGACCTTTTTCCATTACTATAACTCTGATTTACAACGTGCATGCTGACCAATCAGCGTGCACATTTTTGAATATTAATGGAGGGTCGTTGTATATGGAACTATTGCTGCCACTTTACATGGCTAGTGTGCATGCAAATATGGAATTATTGCTGCCATTTTTGTGCTTATATGTGTGCGCGCGTGCGCGCATGCTCGTGCATGCAGTTAGGGTTTCTTGGGCTCAAACCCTGTACCTTGGGTACAAGGAGCAAGAGCCTGAGTTCTCTACCCATACCAACATGTCTGATTGAAGGAGTTATAGCTTTCAACTGTACAAATTTTCACAGAATGTCTGGAATGTTTGCCTCATACTTTGTTCGGCTCCTCTTAAAATTTGGATGGTGCAGTGGAAGCGTTGTTGCCTAACAGCAAGAGGTTCTCTGGTTCAATTCTTGGTTGAAGTGCCTTTTGTGCAGAGTCTGCATATCCTCCCTGTGTTTGTGTGAGTTTTCTTTGGGTGCTGCAGTTTTCTCCCACGATACAGACATGCATCTAGAGCATTTCTCCTTGGGCCTTTGCTTAAAATTGGCTTCATTCTAAGCCGGACATTCCTGGTTAAACAAATGTTAAATTAAAAAAAAAATGTGGTTTTCTGGCAAATTGGTGAGAACTGAATTCACTAAATAATGATAGTCATTTAAGTTTGAGTCTTCCTATGTTTCAGGAAATGCAACATTTTATTCTAGCAACTTTCTAAGATTATACAAGTAATGTTTAAAATGTGCCCCCGGTTTTGGGACTTTGTCCCCCCCCCCCCCCCCCATAAATTTTTGGCTTTTTCCTGACTTCTTGTTCTGCACAGTTCCTCAAGGAAAGAGAAGTTTAGTGCTGCTTATGGAAGGTCTACTTACATTGTTAGTAGCACAACAGGTAGTATACTTGCTTTTGCTGCAGAAGGCTGTGGGTTCTACTCCCACAATATGTAGATGGATTCCTGATACTGTATTGTTTTACTTTTAAAGGGGGTGGATGCTGCAGTCCTGAGTGTCTTCCTTTGGCAGAGATACCTAATAACTGTGAACCTGTTATCAGTCTGCCATCCATTCCCTATTGAAATTACTAGCTTGTCTTTTTTTTTATGTAACACAAGCAATTTATTCTTCAAGGGCAACAGGTACTTGTAGATGATACAATGAAATATAAAGTTATTTGCTAGCAGCAATCTTTTCATTAGTTGCAGATTTCTCTAATGTGGAATTATTTCGATGAGTTTTATTTGTGCAGAGATTGTGCATATTTACTGATACTGGTGGACTGTAGAAGTTATTTTATGATGAAAATCTTCTGAATTGGGCAGTTTTGTCATTGGTTCATGCATTTTGTTTCATTGCTTACTGGAAAAATGTTCAAAACAATAAATGTAAAATGCACTGTAACGTGTGCTGTGTTATACAAGGAGTATAATTTGATAGTCAGGAAGGTGTATCAAAGAACGCATTTATGTTTCTTGCACAAGGGGCCTATGATTTGAAAACAGCCCAAAGGTAATCTTTATCCACTACTGGCCAGGTGCATTTTCTTTGGATGTCGGTTTCAATGCTGTTTTAATGAATGTGAGTTTCAAGGGCAGAGAATTTTAAATCCTAAGTCCATTTTCATTGAGAGACTGTATTGCATTTTCTAGCAGATGGCTGTTAGTGTTTGTGCTATAAAATGTAAAATAAAAGTTTTAAATAAAATCCAAATCATTGTAGAAGTAAAGCAGTATGCAGATTAGTGATTATGGTAAATAGGGTGATATAGCCAAGTAGTGGGAAATTGGAATGGCTACAGGAGGACTCTCTGGCCATATTATTCATTCTGTTCTTCAGTTTGCTTTTGAAAGTTGGTATACCACAATTCCATTGGAGCGGTTGGGGTTACGTAATTATGCATGCAGATGTTATGTTAATTAGCTCACAGATTTGTACCTATTTTTCATATGCCTTTGTCCAGATTTTTGGTGTTTCCAGGTTGAGAGGTATGTGCTGATAGACTGGGTTCTGTCAGTAAGTCAGTCTGGTATCCAGTGGGTAGCATACGGATTTAAATTTAGTTTGATTAGCTTTTTGACTGCTGAATGTGGGATAGTATCAAAGATCTTTGCAAGGGCCAAGTACACAGTGTGAACTGATTAATATATTATGCATCTAACACATCAGTCAGTTGCTCAAACAAGTCTACCGGGTTCAGGAGACCGGACCTGCCTTTAATGAACACCAGCTGACTTGGGTCCAGAGTTTGTAGACTACCTATGTTCTTTTTAGTAAGCTCAATAATGTACTCCACTGTTTTTCAGGTGAAGCTTGTAGGTTTATAGTTTCCAGTGTCAGAAGTGGACCCCCCCCGGTGGAATGGGATGATTGAGGTAGTTCTCACATTGTCCGGTATGAATCCAGTAGAGAGGCTGAGAATAGGTTTAGTAGTGAATATGAACCCACATTTAATGCTAGCAAGAAGGCAGCCTGGTACATTAGAACTTGTGGAGCTGTTTTTGTCCCAGGAGAGAGCACTGATGACTTGCTCAGAAGTGATCAGAGGTGGGGGGTGTAGGTATGCTAATATGTTTGGGAAGGTTAGGGTGAGATGGGGAGTAAAAGTTTGATCTGAAATTACTTGCTAATATAACTATGTTCTCTGGGGATGTATAATGCCGTGGGTTATCTCCATACAGTACTGGGCATTACTTCTAAGGTTTCTAACATTGCTAAGGAATGCTTTGTGTGGTTGTCATTACCACAGAAGGATAACTTTCAATTCATACTTTTTTGGAGTATTACATTTTGCTTCTGAGTTCATTTTTTATCTTTGAGTTCTTTGAGAATTGGGTACCAAGTTTGCTCTTAAAGGGTTACTTGTTTCTTCCTCTTATTGTATTGTTTGATGTAATGTGATCCTATCTCGCCTACATTCTGTACAGATGGGTTTGGAGCCGATCCTCTGCTCTGACTCGGCACGCTATACTATAGAATGAAGTCTCTTATTGGCTGAGCCTCCTCATATCCCAGGATGCCCCACTACTGCTTCCCCAGATCTTGTTTGCCGCTTCTACAGCATAGATGTGGTCTCGGATTTGGCTGAGCTAAGTGCCTCTTAGTAATTATATTTCCTGTCAGAATTTTCACTAAACGTAACCAAAAGCTGTTTTAACAGCTACTTATTGTTGTGTGACTGATTTTTCCAAAAGTTTGTGGTGAAATTGTGTTTTATTCGACGGTAAAGGTTCCCGTTTAAGTTAGAGGGGCCTTTGCCTAGTCCACGCGCCTTAGTTAGAGCTGTTTAACAGCTATTTTTTGTGTGATTGCGCAGTTTTAGTATTTGTTGTGATAAATTGTATTTTTTTCTTCCTGGTAAGTGATCCCGTTTGACTTAGAGGGACCTTGCCCTAGTCTAAGTGTTATTTTTCTGAAGTTGTCTGAAGTTTTTCTCTCTAGGTTTAAAGTAGATAGCCATGTCTAAAGAACATAGGCCATCAGGATTCAAGAAATGTTCAAAATGCAGTTACAAAATGTCCATTACGGATGACCATTTGTTATGTGTATACTGTTTGGGGCCGAAGCACTTGGAATCTTGTAGCGTTTGCCACGCTTTTTCCTCTTGCGTGCTCCAAGAGAGGAAAAATAAGTTGATTTTGAAAGGGCTTATTACCCCTTCTTTTGAGGAAGCCCTATCTTCTTCCCCGTCGAGGAAGAAAAAATCTTCGACTCCGTCCAGCCCGTCGGATCTGGCAGCAAAAAAGTCAAGACAGGCTTCTCTGTCGGCTCCACGGACGGAACGGTCTGCCTCTATGTCTCCAGCCTCGACTCCTCTGTGTTCGGAGCCGAGAGCTCGGGCGTCGAGAGGCGAGTCACCTCCATCGGCTCCACTGCCTTCGGAGCCGATGAAGGTTGCCCGCTCAGACTCTTCCCCTTCAGTGCCGAAGTCCACATCGGCTCCGAGGGAAATTGCAGTAGTGGTGGAACCTCCCTCGGCGCCGATACTTCTGGAATCCATTCAGAGCCGGTCCCCCAGTCTTTCGGAGCCAGCGGAGAAGTCAACTCGGACCCGGTCGGTCTCTTCTCGGTCATCGAGGATGTCCGATTTGGATGTAGACAGGGTGCTTCAAAGGCTTTTTCAGTCTCCGGTCTTTCAAAAGTTGGTCTCTGCTCCAGCCCAGTCGGCTCCAGAGCTGATTTCCCACCCTGCCATCTTGGTTCCTCCTCCAGCAGCTTCGGCGCCGTTGGAGTCGGTGTTGGTGGAGCCGGTGGAAGTTGTAGGGTCGGCTCCGACCCTAACTCCAACCCCGCCCTTCGGGTCAGTGTTTGGTACGCGGACCTCCTCTGTCGGTCCCGGGGGGGACGCTTTGGGACCGATTCTTTCGGTCCCAAGCCTTCCTCTCGGTGCGTCGGCGGTGGGAGTTCCGTCTGCTGTTGTGGCCTTGGGGGCTGAACCTTCCCAGGACTCTGGGTGTCCCGCCTTCACGGCCATGAGGAGTGCCTTGGCCAAACCCTCTCTGGCCACTTCTACCTTCTCACCACCTTCCCTTGGCACGGAGGCTAGTTCCTTTGCAGTCCCGCCTTCACGGCCATGAGGAGTGCCTTGGCCAAACCCTCTCTGGCCATTTCTACCTTCTCACCACCACCTTCCCTTGGCACGGAGACTAGTTCCTTTGCAGTCCCCCTGTCTCATGACAGCAGAGCCCTGGGGCCTAAGCTTACCCCCATCGGGGGTTCCCTTCTTCCTGGAGGTCCCTCCGAAGCATCTTCGGAGGAACCCCCAAGGAAAAAACAGTGCAAGAGGAAGCACGTTGACTCCCCTGATGAGTCTCTTACCACGGATACCGACCTCGATGATGCAGAGGGGTCCCCCAAGTCATCCTTGGATGATGTATCCTTTGCGGACATCTTGGAAATCCTTAAGCAACGAGGTGACTGGCAGTCCAAACCCCCTTCTGCTGAGGAGTTGGTGTTCCTCAAGGCCTTCGAGGCTCAGCCCTCCGCCTCCTGGGTGTCTCCGCCCTTCAATGAGCTCCTGGATTTGATCTCTCGAAGGGCGTGGGAACATCCGGATTCTGTTGAACCGGTGCCAGCTCACCCCAATAAATTCCTTTCGGCACCCCCGGATAAGGACTTCCTTACCAAAGGTGTGGCTGTAGATGCCTTGGTGGTGGCATCTGCTACCCAACAAGATGTGGCAGAGGCTTCAACGTCCGTCCATCGTCCTAATAAGGAGTCTAGGAGCATGGATCGGTACGGGAAGCGCACCCTTGCTTCAGCAACCTTTACATTAAGGTCTCTGAATTACCTGATGCATTTTACGAGACTGCAGAGGGATCTGGTCAAGGAGCTTTTGGATACCCTCTCTGGTAACTTACCTGAGCAGTTGGCCCAGACGGTTAACTCCCAGTTGGCTACCCTGTCCTCCCTATCGAACTCGTCCATGAGGCTCATTTCGTATGCAGCCAAGGGAGCGAGCAGAGCGGCGGGCACAGGTGTTGCTCAACAGAGACGAGCCTGGCTACGCCTGTGTCACTTTGCGGAGGCCTTTAAGTCTTCCTTTGCCGACGCCCCCTTTGATGGGTCCTCCCTTTTTGGACCCAAGGTAAAGGACACTTTGACTCGCTGCGAGCAGGAGGGTAAGACTTTAACTGCCGTAGGGGCCCGGTTTTCCACTCCCTTCAGACCTTATCCCAAGGCTCGAAGAGGAGGGAAAATGTGGTTCTGTAAGTCTCAAAAGTCTTACTCATCGCAGCAGAGCGATTCCCCTCCTAGAGGCAGAGGAAGGGGAAATTTTTCAGGGAGACGCCATCCCAGAGGCGGCGGAGGCCCCCGCAACACTGGAGACCACGAGTCCTTTCGTGGCTCCTCCTCCTTCCAGCATGCCTGAAGGAGTGCCCGACTGTGCTGCTCCGGAGCCAGTCGGGGGTCATTTTTCAAGGCACCTAAAGGCCTGGGAAAGTATCACCCAGGACCAATGGGTGCTCCGAATCATCACCGGAGGTTACACCATTCCCTTCTCTCAACCCCCCCCCCCACCATCCCAAAGAATCCCGGACCCACCACCCAGTCAACGGGATATGGCAGCCATCGAAATTTCAAAGCTGCTTCAAAAAGGAGTCATCCAACCTGTCCCCGCAGATCAGACCGGATCAGGGACTTACTCGAGATTCTCTTTGGTACCAAAAAAGACCGGGGACTTGAGGCCCATTTTGGATCTCAGCAAGTTAAACCGATCAGTGAAAAAGTCCAAATTCCGGATGGTCACCTTGCAAACCATTCTCCTGCTTCTGGAGAAGGGTGTTTGGATGTGCTCCATAGATCTCAAAGATGCCTATTATCACATTCTGGTAGATCAGGCGTTGAGGAGACACTTGCGCTTCAGCCTAGGGGACAGTCATTTCCAGTTCCGTGCACTGCCATTTGGTCTCACCACAGCCCCCAGGATGTTCACCAAATGTTTGGCAGTGGTGACTGCTCACCTGAGAAGTCTGTTTCCAGGTGTTTCCATACCTAGACGACTGGCTCCTAACTGCCACCTCAAGGCATCTACTCTTAAGAACTCTAGCAGCCACCATCTCCCTAGGCAGCTCCTTAGGAATCACCTTCAATTGGACAAAATCCGTATTGCTGCCATCACAGCGTATTCTGTTTATTGGTGCAGAAATGGACTCAAGGCAGATGCGAGTGTATCTTCCTGCAGAAAGGATAGCAACATTGCAGTCTCAGGTGCGGGCGTTACTCCTCAGACATCGAGCTCCAGCGAGAATGGTCCTGCAGCTGTTGGGTTCCATGTCAGCCACCATTCTTCTCGTTCCCTTGGCAAGGTTACATATGAGGATACTCCAGTGGCTCCTATTAGCCCAGTGGTCTTATCAAGACCTCCCCCTCAGTCACCACATATTGGTAAGCGACGTGCAAACAGGATCTTCATTGGTGTCTTCTTTCCTCCAACCTGGATCAGGGGCGACCCTTCGTTCCCCCATCCCCCTCGGCCATGTTGACTACGGACGCCTCCCAGACAGGGTGGGGGGGGCATTATCTGGACAGGTTGGTCCAAGGCATGTGGCACTCTGACAAGAATCTTCTCCACATCAATATCCTGGAAATGAGGGCGGTGCTTCTAACGTTGCAAGCACTGCACGACCACCTCCCCCAGGGGACAATTGCCATTCAGCCCGACAACATGTCGGTAGTCTGGTACTTGAACAAGCAAGGAGGGACCAGGTCTTACCCCCTTTGCAGAGAGGCCATGAAGGTATGGGATTGGGCGATTGCTACCAAACGCTTTCTAGTGGCAACACACATTCCGGGGACATCCAATGTGATAGCCGACAGACTGAGCAGGACTATTCTCTCCCCACACGAATGGTCCTTGAATCACAAAGTGGTAACACCAATTTTCACGAGATGGGGAATCCCATGTTGCGATCTTTTCGCAACTCCCCTCGATGCAAAATGCCAGCATCTTCTCTCTCATTCCAGTTCCGGGGAAACCCCCAAGGATGCTCTAGTCCAAGCTTGGCCCCCCGGTCTGCTATACGCCTTTCCACCGGTTCCACTTATCCCCAAGGTGGTTCAGAAGGCTATTCGCTTGGGAAGCAAAATGATTCTAATCGCCCCATACTGACCTCGTCAAGTGTGGTTCCCCTTTCTTCGCAAGTATGCATTGGACGGTCCCTGGTTCCTGGACCAAGTTCCGGACCTCCTGATGCATCGGTCAGGACAGCTCTATCAGTCCCTCCATTCATTGAAGCTAGCAGCTTGGCTACTCCTCTTCTGACCATAGTTAGGAGCCATTCTTTCGACCCTGAGGTTATGCATATTTTGTCCTCGGCCCACAAGTCTTCTACAAAAAAGATGTATAGCAGTAAATGGAAGAGGTTTTCTATTTGGGCTCAACTCCGAGGATTAGACCCTATGACAGCTTCTGTGTCAGAGGTTCTGAAGTTTTTAACCTCCTTGTTCAACCAGGGTTGTTCGGTGTCCACCATCAAAGTTCAGTTGGCGGCTATTTCCAATTTTCATGAGAACGTAGAACCACCTTTAATGAGCAATAAGTTGTGCAAAGCCTTTATTAAAGGAGCTTTGCTTCTTAGGCCATTTATATCGCATCCTGCACCACCGTGGGACCTTAACGTAGTGTTAGGCGCATTAACCGCACCCCCCTTTGAGCTGGTAGCAATCTGTGACTTGAAATTTCTTTCTTGGAAGACTGCCCTTCTAGTTGCTATCACATCAGCCAGGTGAGTTTCAGAACTTCAAGCCTTATGCATCAATCCACCATACCTGATATTTCACAAGGATAGAGTTTCTCTAAGACCAAACCCATCCTTTATACCAAAGGTTTGTTCTAACTTTTGTTTGCAACAATCACTGGAATTACCGTTTTTTTTCCCTAAGTATACAAACAGAGCTGAGTATACATTTCACACCTTAGATGTGCACAGACAATTACGTTTCTATTTAGATAGGACACACCAAGCACGAAAATCAGATCAACTGTTTGTGTCCTTTCGGATAGTAAATTGGGCAAAGCCGTCACGAAAGTCACTATTGCCAAGTAGATCAGAGACTGTATCAGTCATTTAATTGCATTTCAAATAAAGAGCTTACAATTCCTGTGAAAGCTCATTCTACCAGGGCTATGTCCACTTTGGCAGCCTTTCATTCCAAGCTCTCTATTAATGACATCTGTGCAGCTGCTACGTGGTCTTCTCTACATACCTTTATTTCTCACTACAAATTGGATGTGGCATCCAGGGGCCGAACTTCCTTTGGTTCCACGGTTCTCCGGACCATTTTCCAGTGAGCCACCCAGGAATTAGGTGCTAGGGACGCTGTCCCATCTGTACAGAATGTAGGCGAGATAGGATCACATTACATCTTTTAGTTATGTACTTACCATAACTTTAGATGTATAGGATCCATCTCGCCTACATTCCTAGTAACCTACCCTCCTTCCCCCTACCTTGGAGGCCAGAAGAGACCAAACGGCCCAAATACAACTGTTTTTCCTCTCTTGAAACACCTGGCAATCTTATAACAACAGTCTGTGTGTGTGCATGTGTGCGGACAAACAAGATCTAGGGAAGCAGTAATGGGGCATCCTGGGATATGAGGAGGCTCAGCCAATAAGAGACTTCGTTCTATAGTATAGCGTGCCGAGTCGGTGCCGAGGATCGGCTCCGAACCCATCTGTACAGAATGTAGGCGAGATGGATCCCATACATCTAAAGTTATGGTAAGTACATAACTAAAAGTTTTTACTAAGGTTGCAGTGTTGAGGTTTATTCCTGAAGTTGGCACTCTAACTCATGGGACCAATACCTCAATGCATGCTTTGAGAGAGGCATAGAAATTCTCTAGAAATGTGGTAAAATGAGATGAGGTCATTGAGATCAGGCGGATACTTAAATTTCATTAGGTCATCAGTTAAATGGTGTAGGATTGACTTAATAGTCGCAAGTAACATGGGATCTTGTGGTAAATCAGGTTTTTACCCTCAGTGAGGATTAAAGTTGGTCAGATGTTGACCAGTGATGTGTGGTAACTGTAGATGTTCAGCATATTGGTGAGGCCTAGTTCAGTATTTTTCATCTCCTAGTTAGGACTTTATGTAATTGATATAAGGAGCTGGCATTGAAGCCCAGGAATGTGTGGACAATTATTTTGTAGTAGTGTAGGTTTGCCATTTAATGGAAGGGTAGGTTTGATAGGGAAGGACACATCCAACATCTCTCAATAGCTTGTGTGTCCGTTAATTTTAGAAATATTAATGAGGATATAGAAATATTGCATAGCGTCAAAAATGCTAGCAAATTAGCAATATTTCCAATATAATGAAGTATAATGGCTGTCTCCGGATTTTTATGTTTCCAACCTTGGCATTTGACACTATGGTCTCTCAGCCTGCAAGAAATCTAGATGAAGGCCTAAATTAAGGACAGATTTTAAATATTGTTCTTATAAGCTTAGTTGCTAGTATAACAAATTTTCCATGAGTTTGTACTGTCTGAAGGATATGAGGTCCAGACCTCAAGTGCATGTCATTATTTATCAACTCCAGTCCTCACTGGTTTGTCAGAAAACCTCAAATTTTATGAGCATCCGATCACAATGAGAGAAATGTGTGGACATTTGAGTGATATGTACCATGCCACTCAATGACATGTTTTGTGTTCGGAAAATATGAATAAAGTGACAAAACCGCTATTGGGATCTCCACTGCAAAATGTAAGATCAACAACCTGTGTTTTACTCTCTACACTTTGCCTTTTCATATACTGCCTGTTATTAATTTATAAGTCACTTTAAACCTGCCAGAAAATATCAAGACTCCATAGCAAGCTGTAGAAATTAAATGGAAAAATACAAAAAGACACTGTACTTATAGCATGCACATAAAGGGTATAAGATGTACAACAAACTTGGTGTCACTTAAAGTGCTAAGAATGGATGTAGCAGACTGGAAAGAAGAAAAGGAATCTTTTCATTCTGTGGAAAGCTGTATATAAGGAAAAGATGGTCTCCAGATTCAAAAGTATCGATTGGCTCTACAGATGCAATAATTGCCTGGCTGTGTCAGTTCTAATTCTGAAAATGGAGAACATATTTTTTGTCATATTTTCCCGTTCGTCATACCTGAAGCCTTGATGCCTAAGTTTCCAAGAGTTTTTTTTTTTTTAATTCTGTTGCAGTTTTACAAGCGCATGTTTTACTTGTATTTGAGGACTGGGAAGGGCACTGATGTACTGGACTGTTTTTCCATTTCTTCTTGGGGTACATAAAATTTCCAGTCGGATAAAAAGTAACACAGTGGTTATAATATAATGCTATAATTGCCAGACCGAATATATTTTAAATTGTTAGTTACATTATGATGCAGACAGAACTTATGCTGAGAAAGGAGGTATTGAGAATTCTTTGCCAGAAATTAGGTGAAGCTTGGCTTTAAAAAAATCTGTATTCTTTATTCTAGCCAGGCTGTTAAAGCCAAGTGTAAATGCTGTACCTAAAATGCTTAACCACCTAGCTTTAACATAATTCCCAGCTGCAGGGAATAATAGTATAAAATGGGGATGTACATCATAAAAAAGGCAAATGTTGGAGCTGGATGTGGCAGAGTTAAAGATGTTAAGATTTGCACTAGGTGTGACGAGGGTGGACAGGGTTAGTAATAAGTATGTTAGAGGGTCAGCCCAGGTTGGAAGGTTTTGAGACAAAGCCAGAAAGGCAAGATTACGTTGGTTTGGACATGTGCTGAGGAGGGATGCAGAGTATATTGGGAAAAAGATGCTAAGGATGAAGCTGCCCGGTAACAGAAAAAGAGGAAGGCCTAAGATATGGTTTATGGATGTGATGAGAGAGGACATGCAGGTGGTTGGTGTGGCAGAGCAAGATGCAGAGGATAGGAAGAAATGGAAACATGATCCGCTGTGGCGACCCGTAATGGAAACGACTGAAAGAAGATGATGACATAACCCATCCAATCATCGGAAATCCCTGCTGTATTAGAATTTTTACATGTTCCATGCAATGAATTATGTTATAAAAGAAAGCTAGAAAGGATGCGATGTGGCCTGTCTGCCATTTCAGAATCTGTCTATACATTTATTAGGATTAATAAAAAAAAAAGAAGAAAAAAGCCTTGGTAAGTGTGAGCACACTTTTCTGTCTCCTTGTAAAACTTAAGCATAAAACAGACTGCATCTCTTACTGTGCTTTAAAAAAAAAAAAAAAATTTGTATGAGGCCATTTTAAACAAACTACCTTTAGTTTACTGAGCCCAGAAGATTCTTTTCCTGCAAGTATATCCACGTTCGTAAGCCTGGGAAAGCTTTCTAAATGAAACTGATTTAGATGAACACCACATTCAGCTTGCATGCGTCAGTCGGGGGCCAAGCATATATGTTGTCTTGTACTTGTTTTTGAATGTTGTGGTTGTACTTGCACAGAACAAACAGATTAAACTGAATCCACTGTTTGATACCCATCCACAATCCACTTAACTACTCCTGCTACTAACGTTCCTCCTGGCATGTGATATGAAAGTGGTATAATTTTACTCAATTAAAGTAGCCGAGGCTGGCTTCTGCATGTTGTGACTATAACAGAAGAAAACAAATGTCAGTCTTCGTTGTGGTTACATTAAATATGCCACTTTTTGCAATTCAGTTTTATATATTGCACTGTTCTAAAACGAAGCTGAGATGCTGTCTATGAAAGCAAAGATTATCTTCATAAAAGGTTCAGAGTGTTGTGCAAAACTGCCTGAGTTTATTAGGTTTTATAACATTCGCGGCTGATGAACTGGAACTGTCATTGATAAGCCTATGCTTTCATAAGTGTCAATAACTAGATCACCGTTCAGTACAATGCAGAGGTTCACCACTTTGATACTGTTAAGATAAAACTAATGACCATACCTTCTAATAATTCCTAAATGTATGGACACCCCTAATTTGGTGCAAAATTTACCTATGTACTGCCAAAAATTGGATAGGTCTTTCAGAAATTCCAAGTTATATTACCGATATTTAAAAAGTGTATTTAAATTTCAGGCTTTTCCCCTAATTGTTGTTGCTTTGCCTGTCATGGTATTAACTGATTATGACAACTCTGCACTGGTCTTTCTTTCCAAGTCAACATTCATGACTAATACATTATATCTTACTGGTTTTCCACTTTACTATCCTCATATGGGATTCATACATCATGTCAACGTTTTTTCTTTTAATTTGAATGAGAACCATTATTTTATCAGCTTCAAAGATTAATCTGTAGACATGACTTGAAAGGCTGTTTTTTCCCTTGCTGTTGTTTTTTACCTAGACCAACTTCTCACTGAAACAACTCTTACATCTTGAGAATTTTACTTTTTCTTTCTACTGGCAACTGTTGAATTAAAACAAACTTTCTCAGATTGAGAAATCCAGGATTAAGAGAAAATCAGTCTAGCAGACGTAATGACTGCTATAACATCTATATCCTCAAGTAAAGCACCAGACCCAGATGGCTTGACTAGACCCTTAATATCAGTGTATAAAGATATGATGCTTACTGCTGTCCTCTAGGCAGGACTCTGGAATTGTTATCCCTAGGCTAGGTAAAGATCCCACTGTAATGGTTAACTACAGACCCATTGCTTTTAAATTTAGATGTAAAGATACAGCAAATAGCTTTACTTCTTAAACCACTTATCCCCAAATTAGTCCATTCTCCGTAAGCTGGCCTTGTACAAGATAAAACCCAGTGTGGACCACCTGAGAGCTGCAGTCACATTGCTACATGAGCAATGCATGAGAAATACTCCTGTTTATGAATTACTGGTCGATTTTGAGAAAGCCATGGAAGACTGTACACTGGGATTTACTGTGGGAGATCCTAAGTAAGATGAATTTTTCATTAAAACTTATATCCAAAGTTGTGGCTATGGTATTTTTCACCTATGGCAAAAGTTCTGGTGGGATGATCAATTAAACACACCCTTTCCTTTGGGGGGGGGGGGGCTAGACGGACTTATGTTCAACTATCAAAAGCACAAACCCTCAAATGCCTAAATATATGTAAAACAGAGATACAGAACATTACCGAACTTGTGCAACTTAAAAAAAAAAAAAATAAATGTATCAAATGGCGTTAGCTAACATTGCATACACAACCAAGCAAGGTTGGGGGGGGGGGGTTCACCAACTATACATATATATTCATACGAGTGCATTTCAGACTGAAAAGGAGTGTTCAAACTCCGGACAACTTTTGAAGCACAGTGGTTAAACAGTAGGAATGGGAATAACATCCAAATTCCTCTTCCTGTTTAGGCTCAACTGCGGTCCCTGTTTAGCAACTTCCAGTCACACTCATGACTTTCAAACATTGGAGGGTGGGAGGTCTGCATAATGGTTAAGGTGTTTACCTTACAGACACAAGGTGCAGGGTTTGATTCTCACATGGGATAATTGGCTAGGTTTAAAATGGCCCACAAGGGCACTTAGCCCAGTACTAATCTATGAACCGAAATGCGTGCAATACTTTCTATTAAGGCTTCATTACTGGTTGACACTGACATTGATTTGCAAAATCCTTGTAGTGTATCTGCCTATGTTTTAAAATATTTATAGCAATTCCACATCCAATAATTTGAAGCTCTGTGTTGTCATATAACTTGGTGTCGCGTAACAGAATGTGTACTTAAGAAAGTCAGTGTGGGGCTTGACTATGCACCAAATCAGTTAGATCCAAAGGGGTTTCAGCAGAAAACAAATATTTGGTTGTAACTGGAGGGGGGGCATGCACAACAAATAAAGTATCAGAGAAAGGTAACGTAATTTGGAAGTGTTACCAGCTTAACCTCCGCCTCAGTCTGCATATGAAAACAGCAGAAATGAGATTGCAGGGTCCTGGGAGAATGCGTCTTTTGCAGAACCGTGGAAATCCCAGAGACGCATCTTCTCCAGACTAAATCAACCTGTTTGTGACCCACAAGTAAAAGCACACACTTCTGTGACATACACACACTTCAGTACACAGTCTGGCCACATTTCTTGCCCCGACAACGAGCACGAGACTCTGGACTCATTGTATCCACAGTACTGCTAGATCTTTCTAAAGCCTTTGACACTATCTCCCATACACACCTTCTCCTTCATCTCGCCAACCTTAATCTCTTCTCTAATACTCTATCCTGGTTCTCCAGCTACCTATCTGACAGATCTCAAGCTGTCAAATGGAAGAACTCCTCCTCTTCCTTCTTGCCGACACCTACTGGCGTTCCTCAGGGATCCATCCTCGGACACATGCTTTTCAGCATCTTTATAAATAACCTTCATGCCATCATCCCCGACACTAGTGTCATCCAATACGCTGATGACTCTACCTTGGTCTGTGCTGCCCCCAACATTCCTGAACTACTGACTAAAACTCAAATAGCGTTTTCCACTACAGAGAACTGGATGCACCAAAACCACCTTTCCCTCAACTCCAATAAATCTAAAATACTAATTTTCCTCCCCTCCAAGGTTTCCTCCTTTGACAAAAACACTTTCAATGTCCTAAGCCAATCGACCACTGCTATAGAAGTAGTCCCCTCTGCAAAACTCCTTGGCATTACCATAGACTAACACCTCAAATTCGATCTTCACATACAACAAAACATAAAGAAAACCCACCAAAAGCTAGGTATGCTATATAGGAACAATCAATTTCTTTCCAACTCCTCTAGGCATACCCTGGCAATCACCTACCTCCTCTTCTATATGGAGCCCCTCTCCTAACCAATCTGTCCACTTCCAACACCTCTAAACTTGAAGCTTGCTATAATAAGATCTCCAAATTTGCCACTAAATCCAAAACATCAACTCACCACTGCCTCTGTCTTCAATCTCTGAATTGGATAGAACTTCCCTAACCACCTAGACTATCTGCAACTAACCAAGGCTCACGAATTAATATTCTCCCCTGATAAATGCCCAGCCTTAAAGAACATTCTTCCCCCTTACATCCCAAACAGATCTCTGAGATCTGAACACCAAAACCTAATCTCCATTCACAAACCCAAACGTCCCGCCCGGCCAGCTTCTACTCTCCTTCTCTCTAGGTAAAAAAATGAACCTGAACTAGCAGACTTTAAATAAACTCCAAGCTTGTAAATATTGCAAACTTTTAAAGAGCAAAAAGAAAAAAAAAAGTTATGCTTTTATTAAACTGTCACATGATGTATATTACACTTGCAGTTTTTTGAATGTATGAATGTTACTCTTGTATTTCATCTCTAACATTATGTAACTTTTTTTTTTTGTATTTTGTAACCTTTATTGTACTGTATTGCACATGGAGCTTTTCTCCCTGGGCCTCCACTGAAAATGGGCACTTCTTGGCCCAGTGGACTTCCCCGGTAATCAAACTGAAAATAAATAAATAGAATAAAGCGCCCGCTGTGAAACTGAATAATACGCAAGTACTATACATATATATATGTATGTGTGTGTGTAATATATATATATATATATATATATATATGTATACTAACTGTGAGATCACACTACAGTGGGGAATAAGGCAAATTTATAGGTTCATAGGTTCATACTAGGCTATCTGCCCAAGGGCATTTACAAGCCTAGCCCATAGTTTTGTGGCTTACGCCACCCCTTTAGTATGGGGAAATATACCCATTATTTTGCTGTGCCTCTGTCGAGCAGTGACACTGAGGTAATCCCTGGGGTATATCTGCGATCTCCCATCCATTGGTCAAGATTTCTCTTGAACAAGGCCAGCGAGGTGCTCTGCCTCACATATACCGGGATTTTGTTCCACAGCATAGGGAGTCTTTGGGTGATGAATCTATCCCTCCAACACGTCCTATTAATAGCCGTGTCGAGGTTTAAGTCTCCCGCCCTTGTGGCTCTGATGGATCTAGATTTTTGAGGTGAAGCATATTCATCAAATCTGGGTTTGACATGGCCTTGTATGTTAGGCAAAGGTCACCTCTGAGCAAGCGGTGGCGACTGAATAGAGCTGGAGTTCTTTCAGTCGGGCAGCATAGGACAGATTTTTGAGACCCTTTATCCTTTTGGTGAGGAACTTTTGTGGCCTCTCCAGCTGCTGCAAGTGTCGGGTCAGATACATTCGAATGGGGCATTGTACTCAATCATTGGTCTGATGAGTGATGAGTAGAGGGAGACAATGACCTCCCTTGATCTAGATGAGAATCCCTTCATGATAAGGTGGGCAATGTAGAAGGTCTTCCTAACTACTTTAGCTACATGGGTGTCGAATGACAGACTACTATCAACCTGGGTCCCCAGGTCCCTGATAACTTCTTCTGTGCTCAGTGGATTGCCACCTATTTGGTAGCTAGGGGTAACCTTGTTTTTCCCGAAGGGTATGACTATGCATTTTTGGCATTTAACTTTAGGCCATGGCTCTGGCACCAGTTATCCGTTTCTGTGAGACCCTTCTGAAGGATATCTGTGTCAGATGTGTTTTCTACTATGGCGCCCAGTTTGCAGTCATCTGCAAACTTTGTCAGCCATAACCCTCCTGTGTTTGCTTGTACTTCGGAAAAGTAGATGCCAAACAAGAGTGGGCCTAGGACTGAGCCCTGTGGGACACCACTTGTGACAGGCTTTGAGTCTGACATGGCGCCAGCAACTCTGACCCTGTGGGTTCTGTCACTCAGCCAGTTTGCAACCCATCTTGTGATGTATGGGTTAATATTTAAGCTGATGAGTTTTTCAATGATACCCGAGTGGGGAATTGTATCGAAGGCCTTCGCCAGATCGAGGTAGGCTGTATGGACTGCCTTTCCCTCATCAATGGCTTTGGTGACTGTTTCGAAAAAGTCAACCAAGTTTAAAAGGCATGAAGGTTTCATTCACTTACCTTATGCATAGTTTTACTTCCTGGTTTTTGGCCAACTATGGCCATTAGATGAATTTATTTTTGAAGTTGCACGTGCTCGTTAATGTTCTGTATCACTGTTTTACGTACAATATTTAGCCTTTTGAGGGTTTGTATTTGGTAGCCAAAGACCTAGCTAGACAGAGTTGCCCCCCTCTTCCCATTTCTATTTTTACTAGATACCGAACCCTTCATAAGTGAAAGTGTCTACTAAAGATGATCATTGTAAAGTACCGGAAAAAGTGGCCTACATAATAATCATGGATGACCACTTGCTTCTTAATGAATCTGGAGCAAGAAGCCATGTTAGTCTGCATGAAGTTCTGTCAATTTGCTATATTTTCTGTGTTATGGGTCAGTGCAACAAAAACAGAAATTTTCCCCGCAAACCCATCAGGTAAAAAATGCACTTCTAATAGGAAACTACCTTTCTTGAAATGATGCGCAAAGAGTTTTGCATCCATATTTGTTATGGAGGTGGCTCTATATGCCCCAATTTTTTGTGCTAACGAGTCCCTTAGGTGATGTGGTAATATATTTTCATCTTAAATCTGCAACTGTAAAACTTATTAAACTTCTTTCAAGGGTCATGTGACTGACATAAACCTTGTAACACAAAACTCCATTTTGTCTGCATGCTTTTTTTTTTTTTTTTTTTTTTTAAGTAATCCATTACTTCATGCTTCCTGTAGTGTCCATCCCCTGCAGAACTCCTCCCCCTCTATTAAGCATTCTTTCTAAAATTACTTTCCCCTCTAGTCCCCTTCCCTGACTTTTATGCCTACCACTCTACAATTTTATGACAAGTTGTATAAAGCCCTTGCCATCTCGTCTCAAGTTCACCCATTTGTTTACCAGCATGTTCACGCCCTCTTTCTCTCCAGCCCTTTCTGCCTGCCAGCTAAAACCTCAATGCCGCATGTCTCACTAAGTTCACCACATCTCTCCTTTCCCATTCCACTTTGGACCGTCACATTTCCTTGCCTTCAAGAGTCTTAATTGTGAACTTTCTAGTTGTGTCTTCCTCCTCCCATAAAATTCTTGGACCGTCATGTAAGCTACCCTCTAGCTACCATTCTCTCTGATCCTTTTGTTCCTCCATACCCCTCAACCTCTTATTGCAAAGAAATACGGACAAAGCCAAAAATAATGGTGTGTGGGGGGGGGGGGGGGGGGGGGCAGGCAAAGGTCAGTGAAGTCTGAAACTCATTTTCAGGACTTCAGTCCTCAATGGCTGGTCAGAAAACCACAAATTTTATGAGGAACAAACCAGAAATATGAGGCAAAAAAGACATTCTGTGAAAATCTGGGCAGTTAAAAGGTATGCTCACCTATGTCTTCTGTTTCTTTAAACTGAAATTGAAGCCATTCCTTTCTGCTCTGTGTTCTCAGTAACTGTTTTCATCCATGTCTTAAGCTGAGTTTTCTCTGCCTCATCTCACATTCAAGTTAAGATTTTCCTCCTCCCTCCTCATCCTGGTTAAGAGTTAAACACAAGACAACCTGCTTCTGTACATACTTTCCTCCAAAGGAAAATATATGCGGTTTCTAACCAGTGCTTGACCCTTTTGTGTTGCCGTAACGTATCTATTCTCATTTCCTTTTGATGTTTCTCATTATACTTTCAGTTCCCCTTCTATGCTATCTTCACTTTCCTTCAGCATGCCACTTTTGAGTTATGTTAAAGTCTCTGGATGCATTCTGCATAATGGCTTCCCCTTATAGGCAAAGACTGTGTAATGTGTTGATTTTTGGCCTTTTGCAGTATCCATAGATTTACCAACCACGTTCCCTAACCATCATATTTCCCTAGACAATGTTTTGTTACCTAGCTATCATCTCCTGTCTCCCCCTGCTGCCCAAAAGCTTTACTGTATAATCTCCCTCTTCCTTTCTACTGTTACCAGTTGACCCCGCCCCCCAAACTGATTCTGTACCTTCATATCTGCATGTGGAGTTGTGCACATAACTTAGAGGCACAGAAAAAAAATCTGCTCTATTCCTCGTTGATCTGTTACGTATTTACCTAGCTAGTCCCTTTATTCTTTTACAAATTGTCACCAGTGTCCCTCACCTTTAGTTTAATGCCCCATCTCTTTTCACTACCTACTCTTATGTTGAATGTCTGCCCACCTCTGTCCCTTTCTCGGTCTTAATTCATCATCTTATGTCTCCTCCCTGTTTTTAACATTTCATACCTATGAAAAAGCCAGCCATGTTCTGTCAATGCAGCGTCATTCCACTTAATTATGCCCGACTTGCTCTTTTACCTATTTTGTATACATCTCAGTAGTCTCATCCCATATGTCAGTATTTCACTAGTTATCAGATTTGAGCCATTATGCATGCTATTACATTCTCCATATCCCTGTGAGCTGCTACCCCTTCACCACCATAACAGTACTAGCTCCACACCCCAGCGACCTATGAAGAATGCACCGCACATCTGTGCTCCCCCTGGTTTTTAGTCTCCTTTCAGCCTGGTCTCCTACCCCAAATATAGATCCGTCTTCACACCTGTCTGTCTGTCCTGCTTACACATGCACATTGTTCATGCCACCCTTAGCCTATGCATTGATTTGAAATGCTTCCCTAAATGTAACGATAATCTGCCTTGATATCGCATATCGTCTACGTACACACCATTCAAATGTCGTCAAAGAAAAGTTTCAGAAACGCTGCAGTTATTTTTGACCATCTCCTGGTATTCGGTGCACTTCTGCTCTGTTACGATGTGGTCTTTTAACGTGTGCTTCAGTCGTTAACCAGGTAAATTACAAAGGTAATCTTTTCAACTTATTTCTGCAATATAAACAAATAATGCAAGCATTGGCCTCTGGTGTTAAAAGTACAGTAGAGAGTTGATTATCCCAGCTAATTGGGACCTAGGGTAGTTGGATAATCAAACATAATTGAACCAAATAGAAAACTTCTAAAATCCTGCTTTTTTGCACACAGGGAATCACTTTTCAACCATTTACTGATTCCCTTGGACAGTAAAGAAGATTTTTCACTCATGAGCTCAAAAAAGACTCAAGCAAATACATACATTTACATAATCATACTTTATGATTTTTTCTACTCGAAAGCCTTGGAAGGCTGGTTCGGGTAATTGACCTTTCTGATAATTGACACACTAGTGTACCCTGTTTCCTTAACCCAAGTGTGCCATAAAGTAAAATGGGACCAATTCCAGTAGCATGAAAATACATTTAACAAGAACACTAGCAATGAAATTACGACATTTCTGAAACACTGCTCAGTGTCTAGTTCTGATGTGAACAGGAAAGTAGTATGTTATTTAATGTCTAATGAAATATGTGAATGAACAAGTGCAAATGTGCTCACTTTTAAGTTGCATCCAACTCCTATAGGGACTCCATGAACAGTTACAACTATTCAAAGTTTACTAGACAAGGAAGGGAAACAAAACTAATTTGTTACGCCTGCCTTTTGTATCTCTCTCTGCCTCCCTCCCTCACATACATACATTTAGTGACAATTTAGTTGTCATTAGTCTGTCTTTGGATTGTGGGAGGAAACCAAAATTCTTTGCAAAACTCAGAGGGGGTGACATGTAGACTCTGCACTTGCTTCATATTCTTTTAATGTTAGAAGGTCCTCCCTTTGCACATCCCTATGTGTATACAAAATCTGTGCCACTGTACACATCATTCTTTGGTCTTAAACTTGTGGTGGTTTGAGTTCAAAAAGATGGTAGAGCCTAAAAGCATCACAGCTAAAATACATCAGCATTGTTAAATGTTTGCATGCCATTTATTTTGTACATTAGACATTTTTTTGTTGTAAAATAATCAGTATTATGTATTTTTGGTGTGATACTTAATTTTTTAATCCAGAGACAAAATTTATTACAGCTTTCTCAATGTTTGGATACTGAATGAAGTTTAAAAGAAATGGCCATTTTCACTTTTTGGGTTGCTGACCTTCAGAAGATCTCCATATTACCTAACAGACACAGTGCTGATTTTCACATGTACAATCCGTATATTTAACCGGGAAAGTCCAACTTGGAATGAAGCCAATTTTCAGTGGAGGCCCAGGGAGAAATGCTCCAGATGCATGTCTTTGTAACGTCGGAGGAAACCCACACTAACACAGGGAGGACATGCAGACTCAACATAGAAGGCACCCCAGCCGAGAATCGAAGTGAGAACCTCTTGCTGTGAGGCAACAACGCTACCGCTGCATCACTGCATCATCCGGCTGTTATACTTTCTCTTTGAACACCTTGGTGTAAACGTCCCCTACCACTTCCAGCTATCTGTATAGTTTTTCATGTATCTGCAAAGCCCAAGAGTCTCATTGAATAGGTTCATAGGTTTATACTAGGCTATCTGCCCTAAGGCATTTATAAGCCTAGCCCAAATTTTTGTGGCTTACGCCACCCCTTATATGAAAAAATACTGTGCCCATTAGTTTGTTGTGCCTCTGTCCAGCAGTGACACAGATATGATTCCTGGGGTAAACCTACGATCTCCCATCCACAGGTCTAGATTTCTCTTGAACAGAGTCAGCGAGGTGCTCTGCCTCACATGGACCGGGATTTTATTCCACAGCATAGGGAGTCTGAGTGATAAATCTATCCCTCCAGCACGTCCTATTTATATCCGTGCTAAGGATTAAGTCACTTGCTCTAGTGGTTTTGGTGGATTTGGATTTTTTGAGGTGGAGCATGTCCATTAATTCCGGGTTGGACATGACCTTGTATGTCAGGCACATGTCACCTCTGAGCAGACGGTATGCGACTGAATAGAGCTGGAGTTTCTTCAGTCTGGCAGCATATGACAGATTTTGGAGTCCCTTTATCCTTTTGGTGAGGAACTTTTGGGGTCTCTCCAATTGCTGCAGATGTCGGGTGAGATGCATCCCGAATGGGGCATTGTACTCTATCATTGGTCTGATAAGTGAAGAGTACAGGGGAACAATGACCTCACTAGATCTGGATGTGAATCCCTTCATGATCAGGTGGGCAATGTAGAAGGTCTTTCTAACCACTTTAGCAATGTGAGTGTCAAAAGAAAGGTCACTGTCAACCTGGGTCCCCAGGTCCCTGATAACCTCTTCTGTGCTTAGTGGATTGCCACCTATATGGTAGCTTGGGGTTACCTTGTTTTTCCCGAAGGGTATGACTATACATTATTTGGCGTTTAACTTCAGGCCATGGCTCTGGCACCAGCTATCTGTTTCCGTGAGTCCCTTCTGAAGGATATCCGTGTCCGATGCACTTTCCACTATGGCACCCAGTTTGCAGTCGTCTGCAAACTTTGTCAGTCAAAGTCCTCCCATGTTGGCCTGTACTTCTGAGAAGTAGATGCCAAACAATAGGGGGCCAAGGACCGAGCCCTGTGGGACACCACTTGTGACCGGCTTGGAGTCTGACACAGCGCCAGCAACTCTAACCCTGTGGGTTCTGTCCTTAAGCCAGTTTGCAACCCATCTTGTGACATATGGGTTTACATTTAAGCTGGTAAGTTTTTCTACAATACCCGAGTGGGGTATTGTGTCGAAAGCCTTTGCAAGGTCAAGGTAGGCTGTATGGTAGTTTAATCTTTCTCTTTACAAACCAAATAATCATGAGAGATTGTATGACCACATATTTTCAAAGGTTCCGTCAACCTCCCACAGCCAGTGCTTTCATCAGCCAGTAAACAACATGCCAGTAAATCACATCAGAACTATAAAAGCACTGCAGACAAAATAGTTCATTTTTGCCTCTATTGGGTGCTAGTTCTCCTCACCTTTTGAGAAATCTGGTCTCGTGTTTCTCTTCTTCCTTCTGGTCTTGTCCATGCCCAAGGCCATGACCTCTTTACTTGATCTGCATTTTTTTTTCCAGAATGAATGCAGATTGACTGAGTTATGCCTGACTGGAAAGGTGCTTCATCCATATGCCCTCCTCTAAATTCCAACTGCTCTGCTACAACTTCTTGTGACATTCTACCACCAGATGAAGTCTTTCCTCTGAAGTCTCTCTTGGGATATTGGATTGCTACCAGTTCTTTGTTTGCAACCCTAAAGTCTTGGTCATTCTGCTTTCTCTCTCACACACAGCTTCATGTACTTTACTTATGTGGGGAGAGTGTAATCTCACAGCCTTTCTGCTGCAGTATTGGTGACGCAGCAGATTGCATGCTTATGTCTGGCGTGTAAGGTTGCGGATTCTATTCCCAGACCAGATGAATGGATTGATGAGACTGCAGTGCAACATTAAAGTGGTGCTACATTTCTGAGTGTGTTCTTTGGATGAGATCAACTGAGGGTCCTATCTGATCAAGTTTGTGATAGTTCACGTGAATGCAAATGATCCCATGTCACTTGTCAAAAAGAGTAGGGGTCCTTTATTTTATAACAGACATTTATATTACACTTGTACAGTGTGCAATGTATACAGTATATACACTCATTACATTTTTATTAAAAATAACAGCAATTCCTCACCATTAAAAATTAATACTCATTTTACGTTGTGTGACCTCCACTCTAATTTCCATAACCAAAATCTTTTTTAAACGTAGCAAAATCCCATTTTTCATTAAACATAATTTCCTTTACTGTTTGGTTCTACATCAACTATATTATACAAAACATTTTTCTGTCAACTCACTTTATATAGTTTCTACATTTGTTCCTAATATTATCCATATTCAGTCGTATCCATATTTAATTCATTTAACTCTGTAAATCCCTTTAAATAGTTAAGATCAATGATAGTCTTCCATAATGTTTCAGTTCTTTTCTATCCTAAAAAAAAAAAAATTCACTAGTCTCAAATTCTTTACAGTAAAGACATGTTTTAACCTTTTCACTTTTAGAAGGCATGTTTGCTTTTACTGGGAGTGTTTTGCATAGTCAGTCTCTATAAGAAGTCTAGACACTCCAACATATCTTTGCATCTTCCCATTCTTACACGTATTGCTACAGTTTTATCTTTATGCATCTCATTCCATGAGTATACACAAAAATACTTATACCATTGTTTCTAATCTCATTGATTTTTGTTTTCCAAAGTAAAATTTTGTCGATAATTTTTCATTATTAGGACATTCTCTCTTAGTTAGAGATCCATACCATTTTATACTCATCTTAATTCTTTATTATTAATATAGATATTAAGACTCAAGTATAATGGTCCTTTGAACAGTTTAATGTATCTTTCGGCTTTTCCCGGTTAGGGGTAGCCACAATGGAACTCTGGTCTGCTAATGATTGGCAGTAGATTTTTACACGCTGAGTTGCCGGCCCTGACGCACAACCTTCAACGAAGGTATGCCCATACACGCATGTCTCCACACAGAAGACGCTGTAGCTGAGAATCGAACAGGACAGCATCTTACTGTGAGATGACAACGCTACCTCAGCACCACCATCGCAGCACTCCTTTAAATGTAAAGATTCTGACTATACTATTGGATATATCATTCCTAAACCACCTCCTTCCCTTTTGACATGCAAAGCACCCCTTTCAACTCAGTTCAATCTAGATCCCCAAATGAAGGAAAAATTATAAACTTTCTTCACATATATTAAAGATATATTAAATACATTTGCTAAATGTGCAATTCTTGCTAGTAGACTTGAATTAAATATATTTTTTCTTAAATGATCTAAATTATTTCCAAAACATACAAGTACTTTTCATTACCTCTAACTTATCTTTCTGCATCAGTCCTGTATTTTCTTCTTTTCCAAAATGTATTCGAAGTACATTTGTTTGTCATATTAAATTTAATACATCCCAACATATATAGGGTCTATATTAAATCAATGAATGCTTAAAATAGCGAAAGCTGATTTATTGACCCTTTAAAAGCAAAAGCTTAAAATCCCGAACACACGGAACAAAAAGTCGCTGTTCCACAAAAAAAAACTTCAAAACACTAAGTGGGGGGCTTCACCCCCCCATAACCCCCTGTGGGGGGCTGTGCCCCCACACCCCCTACTTAAATATACCAACTCTGACATCGCACCACAGTGGAGAAAATGACAAAGTCCTGAAAATGACCCAGCGATCCCCCCCCCCCAGGAAAAAAATTGCTGTTCCATGTCTTGAGATTTCAAGCTTTCGCTTTTAAAGGGTCCATAAATCAGCATTCGCTATTTTAAGCGTTCGCTGATTTAATATAGACCCTATATATATATATATATATATATATATATATATATATATATATATATATATATATATATATATATATAAATACTCCTGTAAGTAGTTTCACTCTACTCTTTCCTTTACTATTTTTGTAACAATAGTATCATCTGCATATGATAACATAATCAGCATAGTTATCCCTTCATTAGATACATATGTCAGTCTCCATTTTTATATTAACATGTAGAAATCACATTAATTTTCAAAGCAAATTAAGCTACTCAGTGGGCATCCTTGTTTTATAAGGCACTCCCATAGTGCCTTTTTTAGGCAAGGCTCAAAAGTCAAACCCACCCCCATAGACAGCACAAGGAACAAGAAACTAAGGGTAATGCTGCTAAACGCCAGAAGTCTTAACCTCAAGATGCACGCACTCGAAGCTCTCCTCAGTATGGAGAACATCGATATCTGTGCAGTGACAGAAACCTGGTTCAAGGCTCCAGAGTGCACCCCAGCACTTACCAGGCTATACCTCATATCATGCTTTTCGGCCCCAAAACCTGGACCGAACCACAAAAGGAGGGGGAGTTTCCATATTTATCAAGGATATCCACACCTCCAGGTTAGTGGCATTGCACCAAGTATCGGAGACCATCCATGTGCAACTAACAGTGGGCAAGACTGCTTTTCAGTTTATAGCATCCTACAGACCACCCTCTGTCAGGAATCCCATTCGGCTTTCCTGAAAACATTGGAGAACATGAAGATCTCTCCGAACACCATTATATTGGGCGACTTCAACTACCCAAACATTGACTGGAAGCACTACTCAAGCCCCAGCACCTTAGCCCAAAGATTCCTGGAAATTATAAACTCAAATGCTATGGAACAACTAGTCACCACTCCCACAAGAGGGGACAACATACTAGACCTGATCATTACCAACATGGGGACTCTATGCTCCACACCAGAAGTATATCCCTCATTGGTAAGATCAGACCATAAATTAATTTCACTGGATGTCCACATCCCGACCCCACCCCCAGCCCAGAAAACCACAGTGAAAACTTCTCAAAAGCGAACTTCTCACTTCTCAAAACCGAAGTGGAATCCTTCAAGGCCCCAGGGCCAGTGGAAACTACAGCCCAAACTGCAGAATCCTATATAAATGCATTCTATGGACATCTCCAGGAATGCATGGATCATGCTATCCCAAACAAAACCAAGACCCAATCATCCAAAGGCAGGCGTCCAGTCTAGTGGACCCCTGCCATAAATAAACTGTACAACAGAAGGAGGAAGCTACTACATGATAGAGCAAAATCCCCAATAGGGAAGGCATCTCTGATCAGTACTAGCAAAAAATTACAATCCCTCATAAAATCCTCCAAGGCCAGCTTCGAGAGAAAAATTGCACAGGACACCAAAGACAATCATAAGGCTTTTTTCAGTTGTTAGAAACCTGGGATGCAACTCCCAGACTTGTTCTGAGTTGATTCTAAACGACAAAAAATACACTGAACCCACAGACATCGCCAATATCCTGGCAGACAGGTTCAGTGCAAACTTCTCCACCCCCTCCCCCCAAAAGAGCAAATATCTATCCCGGCAGAGGGCTGCCTCCCAAACATCTCAGATGCTCAGGTGAAGGCTGCCCTCTGCAAAGCAAAAAACACTGCTTCCATGGGACCAGATGGCGTCCCAGGTTGTGTCCTACATGAACTACAAGAGGAACTAATCCCTCAAATAAAACAGCTATACAATCTCAGCCTCACTACAGGATATGTGCCCCCACAGAATGGCGTACAGCAACAGTGGTCCCACTCCACAAAGGAGGAGCATCTACGGACCCTGGAAACTATCGCCCCATAAGCCTGACTAGCTTAGTCTGCAAGGCTATGGAGAGGATCATCATGGAGCTCATAAACAAAGACATTGGGGACCTACAGACACTAGATCCTTCCCAGGTTGGCTTTGTCAAGGGCAGATCCTGCCTTTTGAACCTGGTTGACTTCTTTGAAACAGTCACCAAAGCCATAGATGAAGGGAAGGTAGTCCACACAGCCTATCTGGACCTTGCAAAGGCATTTGACACAATACCCCACTCAGGCATCATAGATAAGCTATCCAGCTCAAATATAAACCCTTATGTCACAAGATGGGTCGCAAACTGGCTCAAAGACAGAACCCACAGAGTGAGAGTTGCTGGAGCCATGTCAGACTCAAAACCGGTCACAAGTGGTATCCCACAGGGTTCTGTCCTGGGACCACTCTTGTTCGGTATATACTTTTCCGAGGTACAGGCAAACGTGGGAGGACTATGGCTCACCAAGTTCGCAGATGACTGCAAACTGGGCGCCATAATCAACTCTCCAGCTGACACAAACATCCTTCAAAAAGGTCTCTCAGAGACAGATAACTGGTGCCAGCGCCATGGTTTAAAGCTAAATGCCAAAAAATGTATAGTCATACCCTTTGGCAAAAACAATGTGCCCACAAATTACCACATAGGCGGAAACCCATTAAGTACAGAGAAAGTTATTGGGGACCTGGGGACCCAAGTTGATAGCAATCTCTCCTTTGAAAACCACATTGCCAAAGTGGTTAGAAAGACCTTCTACATAGCCCACCTCATCACGAAGGGTTTCACATCTAGATCAAGAGAGGTAATCGTGCCCCTTTATTCATCCCTCATCAGGCCCATCATAGAATACAATGCCCCTTTTGGGATGTACCTTACCCGACACCTGCAGCAATTAGAAAGACCCCAAAAGTATCTCACCAAGAGGATCAAGGGTCTCAAACAGATGCCATATACTGCTCGGTTAAAAAAACTCCAGCTCTACACCACCTACTTCGAGGCGATCTATGCCTGACATACAAAGCTATGTCAAATCCAGAATTAATGGACATGCTCCACCTCAGTAAATCTAAATCCCTTAGAGCCACACGCTCGAGGGACTTGAACCTCAGCACAGAAATAAATAGAACTTGCTGGAGGGACAGGTTCATAACCCAGAGGCTCCCTTCGCTCTGGAATAGAATTCCAGTTCATGTGAGGCAGAGCACCTCACTGAATCTCTTCAAGAAGAATCTCGACAAGTGGATGGGGGATCATAGGTTTGTCCCAAGGATTACTCCCGTGTCACTATTAGACAGAGGCACAGTAAACTAAACCTTAAAAAAGGGCACAGTATACTCAAATCAAGGGGTGGCGTAAGCCATACAGAATCGGGCTAGGCTTATAATTGCCCCAGGGCAGATAGCCTAGTATGAACCTATGAACCAGCCATTTACTAACGCACTAACAATATTCAACTTGGTAACTGTAATACAGCCATTTCTTATCTTGTTGCTTACATTATTATATGCTTCAAATATTTCCCATAACAGATTATGTTGAATTGAATCAAAGAACTTTGCTTAGATTGCCCGCTATAATATTTACTTGAATTTTCTGTATATAGAACACCATCTACTAACTCCCTAATTAGGAGCAATTCAATTCTTGCACACTTCTTCCTTTATAACTTACTTATTTTGTTTTCCATTCTTTTTTGTAAAATTTTCATAAAAATCTTAGTCCGTATTATTTAGGACTATAGGTCTCCAAATCTGCATCTCATATTTATTACCCTTTTTCATTATTTAATTACTCTACTATGCAGTTTTTTGTATTGAAATCCTTTGTTTAACCATTTATTTAATACCATTAGAAAGCAGTTTTTGTATGGTCATATTTTTATACATCCTGTACTTTCTTCCATCTAGGCCTGCTGCAGATTCTAAATTAGTAACCTTTTAATACATTATCTAAGTTTGCCACTACAGTTTCCTTTATAAAATCCTGTTCTGAAAAAGTACCTATTTTCCATGTTTTGTTTAGTATGTGTTGTCTGTTGTTTTCTACTATTTCTATTATCTTATTTTGAGTATTGTGTATTATACCGGATGTATTTTTCATTTCTCTCATAGTGCTGTTATTTTCTGTAATGAATTTACTTAAATATGCACTTTCTTTTTTTTCCATGGAGGAACTATCTTTGCTTATATAGTATTATATTTTCATTGTATTTGTTATATAACTCATGTTCTTTGATAGCTTAGAAAAAAATGAAGTTTTTTTTATCAAAAGTATTACTACTTGCACTTTTTACCTCCCTATCATTTACAACACACTTTATACTTCTGTTTAAAGCACGGCCACCATTCTGACCATTCTATGTACAAATCTATCATTTCTACCTGAATTTATTATAACAATATTCACATTATTATCCCACTTCATTATTTTTCGCTCCATTTCCTGTTTTTGTGTACTCGGCATTTCCTCTTAACATAATCCAAATCGCCCGATGTTCTGATATGCTTATTAATACACCTTCTACTGTGTTAGTAACCCTAATGAAATTCATTTTTTTCTCATCTACTGTAAGTCCTTATACTCTTCTCCCAAATTTACAATTGCCCATATTTTATAATATCTAATACTTTAACATCACAAGCTTTCTTTCTCTGCTGTCTTAAATTGCAGTTAGAATTACCTGCTACCATACCTCTCAACTGTAAAGATTTTCACAGAATGTCCAGAATTTTTGGCTTGTATTTTTGGCCAGTTACTCCTAAAATTGTTTTTTGTCAAATCACTGCCAAAATCTTTGAGGACTGAAGTCAGAAAATAAGACATTTGAGATTGACTTCATACCCTTCAGAAAATTCATGCTATTGCAAAACTATTCCATTAACTTTCTAAGTTTGTAAGGGCAATATTAGCAACATTTAAAGGTTACCCCTATTTTGGGGTCTTTATCCTCCATTATTTATGGCTTTGTCCAAAATTTTTGTTCTCAGAAGTTGAGAGCTATGCCTACCAGAATTGTTTCCATATTTACCGAAACATATTGAATTATTTTTTTAAACCTATATGCTCCGTCACGTATGCATACATTGCAGTAATTCTAAAATCTGACCTCTCCATCTTACATCAAGAATAGTTATTCTATCTAATATCAAATAATTTGTGTGTCCTTGTATGCAATAACTGTCATGAACAAGTCTTTCTCCCTAAATTCCAAATGATGATTTTCCCCACCGTAGTTCAGTGTAGAAATCTGGTATCTTCCAATATAATAATGTCTCTGTTCTGCTTTTCGCAGTACTCTAGGATGCCTGTTCTTACTACATTGTTTAAACTGTTAACATCGATTGCTAAGATTCTACAAGTAATGTCTTGTATTATTCATCCTTTACCTTTCTTTGTCCTTTTTCTCTCTCTCGTACCATTTTGTCAATAGAATCTTTAACTAAATTCCATTTCATGTCTTCACAATCACTTAATCATAACCCTCCTTGTTTTTATTTTAACCCCCTTACTCTATTTCTTCTCTTTTTCTTGTATTTATCTGTTCTTGTTCTGTTTGTGAATCTATCTCTGTTTCTGTATCTGTGTTCATTTACTTGACTCTGTTCTACCTGTGTATCTAATATCTATGATTGTATTTCAATTTATCTTCACATTCCATCTCCAAATGTCCCATTTTGTTACATTTATATCATCTTAACTGTCAGTTCTTCCTATCATGCTGTTTTTCCACAGATAAAACATTTTCTTTTTTTTACAACTGTTAAATGGTCAGTTTTTCCACATAAAAAACATGTTTTATGCTGCCACCAGTATTTTACTTTCTTTGTTCCCCTTCTACATTTACAATGCTTGGCATAGGAACAGTATTTTCCTTTTCAGTTCTGAAAACCACATGACAGTATGAAATTTCAGTCCACAAACATCTATTATCATATACATTTTAAGCACCCAATACATCTTTACTTAACTGTTTCTACTTCAGTCCTAAATTGTATGCAATTTTTTTAGTCTTGCTATAAAGTTTTGAACACACACATTCCAAGGAGCTAAGCTCGTTTTTTTTCTTATATTCTCTCAGAATTTATTCTATCATTTGACCAGTCTCAAAAATAATGTCACAATTTGTCTATTTGTTTATATGTATATAAAAGCTCTTATCTCACTGGCTTCGGTTCCTAAAGGTGCAATTACATGGTCCCATACTTTATCCCTGTCCAGATGTTCTTCGTGTTTCACTGTTGCAGTCATAACTGTAGGGTGCTCCTGCCGGCAGGCAGCCCGAGGTCGGCCAGAATCCCAAAGTCTGGGTCCGGCGTCGGCTGTATAAGCTAGTACCCTGACGTCAGTACGCTCTGGTACATAGCCCTCAGCCGACGCCATCTTCTTCAGTCTTTCTTGCCGTGCGGTGGAAAGCAGCTCGCAAGTTGTTGGTTGGCGATTATCGAACAGCGTATTTGGTTGTTGTCGGTCCGAAGTTTTTACTTCTCTTCTCAAAGCTAAGTACCCCGTTGGGGAATCTTTTTCTTGTTCCTCCGATGTCAGAAAAAGTTAATAATTGTATAGCTTGTGGGAAACAAATACCTCATAAAGATTTCCACTCTTACAGTCTACCTTGCTTAGGCCCTGACCAAGACGTTTCTTGTTGTCGGTTCTGTGCCAGGTTCAACTCTCGTACTATCAAGCGCAGGTACGATTGGGCTTTAAATTATTTTGGCAGACGCTTCAATTATAGAATGTCGTCGGACACTACCGGAGTCCAAAAGAAGCGCAAAGACAAAGACAGGCCGAGGTCCAAACAGGACTCGTTGCAGCTGGAGCCAGCGTCCGGTTCGGCTGTCGTCAGTGAGGCGCTTTTGCAGCCCCTGTTGTCCGCCACTTCTGAACCGATGGCAGATACGGACTCCCATGGGGAGCCATCAAGGCCCACTATTTTAACTGCTGCAGGACCTTCGGACGTCGCTCCTTCAGATGGGTCCGGAACCGCTGTGCAGGTACCGGCTTCTGAGGGGGTTTTCAGGCCTACTCACATTACTATTTCAAAGACAAAGACTCCTGTTAAGTCTAAAGTTCCAGCTCAAGCTGCTTCTGAATCTACTCCCAAGACACAAAAGCAATTATTGAGGATGGCTGAAGATTTGCTTACAATGATTAGGGGTTCTCACCCCCCTCCTGAGAAAAGGCCTCGACAGGATGTTACTCTGGATTCCTCTGACCAGGCTTCTGTATCTTCTGTTTCTTCCTCAGATCAGGACTATTCCTTTCCCCCTTATGAGGATTCGGATGCTGAGGACTCTTTACCCTCTGCCTCTCCGCCTGAGGATTTTTCTTTTGGGGAAACCCTGCATGAGATGAGGGAACATTTTCATTGGGAAGGACAGGAATATTCTGCTTCCAAGAAGAGGCTTAGAGAATTTCTTCTTCTTCCTCAGCATAGGCCTTTGGCTATCCCTCCTGTTTTGGACATTGTAGATGATGCTTTTTCTGAGGCTAATTTGAATCCTGACTCCATGCCTCCTGCTCCTTCTAAGCCTGATAGATTTTATAGGGTTCCTGACTCTCATTTATTTTTATTTAAAAACCCTTCTGGATCCTGAAACTATTTCTCAGGGCTCTAAGGCTGCTAAGGTTGCTACTTCTAAAAATCCTATTCCTCTGAGAAGGATTCTCGTGCTTTAGACAGGTGGGGAAAAAAGGTATATACTTCTGCTACCCTGTCTGTAAGGGCTTTAAATTGCCAGTTTCATATGTTTAAATATCAGCAATTTCTTTTGTCTGTTTTAAAGCAAAAGCTTGCTTCCCTTCCTGCTTGTGCAGAGGATAAGGAACTTCAGGATGTTTTGCATGCTACTGAACAGGTTAACAAGCATAGCTTACATTGTGGTTTTGATGCTTTGGATGCTTCTTGCAGGGCTGCTGCCTCTGGTACTGTTATTAGGAGACATGCCTGGCTTCGTGAACAAAGTTTGCCTGAACAGGTTAAGGCTAAGTTATTAGATGCCCCTGTTCAACAAGATGTTCTTTTTGGATCTAAGGCTGAGGAAGTTATTAAGAATATGGAGGAAAAGGCAAAGTCTATGCAGACTGTAAAAGATTTCTTGCAAGTTCAGCCTCCTAGATTTTCCAGGAATTGGCCCTCTAAAAATTGGTCCTTTCCCACGTCTGACAGGCCTCAAAGGGGAAGATATAGGCGCTCCAGAGGTCGTGGTCAAGGCCAGGCCTCTTACAGATCTAGACAATGGACTGCTTCTTCACCTAGAAGGGGAGAAGACAGATCCCAATCTCAAAGAAAGCAAACTCAATGACTCTCTCGGTTGGGCTTCAGGACCCCTTCACCTGGACACCCCTCTCGGAGGAAAACTGTCTCTTTTTTACAGAAATTGGACTCATATTACCCAGGACAGATGGGTATTGGACGTAATTTTAAAAGGTTACAAATTCCACTTTCACACTTTGCCAAGGACTCACGGTTGGCCAGATCTGCCAAAACTTCAATGGTCAGAGGCCTTAACTCAAGTGGATGCTCTTCTGGCCATGAGAGCCATAGAGCCTGTTCCACTCTTGGAAATGGGAAAAGGGTTTTATTCAAGACTGTTTCTGGTTCCCAGAAAACAAAACTCTTGGAGACCTATTCTGGACCTTTCTGTGTTAAACAAATTTTTGGAAATTCCAAAGTTCAAGATGCTTACTCTGCAACAGCTAATTCCAATGCTCTCTCAGGACGCCTGGATGAAGACATTGGACTTAAAGGAAGCCTATTTACATATTCCCATCAGACGAATGCAGGAAATTCCTCAGGTTCAAGGCATGTTCGAGGCACTTTCAATTCTCTGTTCTGCCCTTTGGTTTATCTACTGCGCCCAGAGTCTTCACCAAGTGCCTGGCACCAGTAGTGGCTTACTGCAGACTTCAGGGGATCCAGATTTACCCCTATTTGGACGACTGCCTTATTCAGGCAGACAGCAAAGATCTTCTGCTTCAACATCTGGACTTTGTTCAACGTCTTCTCCTCCTACTGGGATTCTCAGTGAACATAAAAAAGTCACATTTGATCCCTTCTCAACAAATGGTATTCTTGGGAGCCCTCTTAAATACAACCTTACAAAGGGCCTTCCTCACTCCAGAAAAACAAATTCAGCTGGCTTCTACTTTCAACACCTTGGCAACTCTATTTCAGCTCACTGCAAGGAAATTCCTGCAGGCTCTGGGCTACATGGCTTCCTGCATTCTGTTGATTCCAAACGCAAGGCTTCACATGAGAAAGCTTCAATGGTATCTGAAAAGTGTATGGTCACAGCATTACCACGATCTGGATATTCTGATTCCTCTGATCCCCTGCCTTCAGAGGGAGTTCCTCTGGTGGTCCAGGGCATGCACTTCGAACGAAGGAAAACCTTTTCGTCTTCCTCAACCTACTCAAATCCTAACCACGGACGCCTCGGATTATGCTTGGGGAGCACACTTTGTAGACAATTGCCAGCAGGGATCCTGGACAAAGGACCATCTTCACTGGCATATCAATCTGAAGGAAATGTTGGCAGTTCAAAACGCCCTTCTAGCCTTCAAGAATCTTCTACAACCAGGTCCTCTGCTAATTCGCACAGACAACACCACGGTCATGTGGTACATCAACAAGCAGGGGGGTTCTCATTCATACCCCCTTTGCAGACTAGCTATGGGTTTATGGGAGACAGCTCTAAATTTGAATCTACATCTCCAGGCTCAATTCATTCCAGGGAAACAGAATCTCTTAGCAGACAGCCTGAGCAGAAACATTTCAGATCCTCACGAATGGATGCTAGACACCAACTTATTCAACAGGATTACTGCAGTTTGGGGATGTCCCCAGATAGATCTGTTTGCATCCCATCTCAATCATCAGCTGCCTCGCTTTTGCACCAGGTCCTTCCACAAAACAGCTTGGAGAGTGGATGCCCAGTCCTTCAGCTGGAGAAGCCTTTCAGCTTATGCCTTCCCTCCTCTTCCTCTACTACCTCTGGTATTACTGAAAATAAAACAGGACAAGCCCAAGTTCCTCATCTTGATTGCTCCAAATTGGCCTCGACAGTTTTGGTATCCAACTTTAAAGCACCTGTTCTTGGGGCCTCCTTGGATTCTCCCACTGAACCCTTTGCTTCTGTCCCAGCATCAGGGTCAGTTACCACATTCCAACCTCAAGACCCTTTGCCTGGCAGCTTGGCTCTTCAAAGGAATTTGATTCCTTCTAGTCTTCCCAAACAAGTTTTGGATGTTCTTTTGGAAGCTAGACTGCCTAGCACTAGGAAATCCTATGCCTCTAAATGGAAGAGGTTTTCTATTTGGATGCAGGACCGAGGTTCTGATCCTCAGGTACCTGATCTCTCTTCTATTTTGCTTTACCTTTCGGAACTTTTATCTAAAGGACTTTCCTTTTCTTCCATTAAGATTCATGCTTCTGCTATCTCATGCATTTCAGTTCTGATCCTCCTGTTTTTCTCATCCTTTGGTGAAGCAGTTCTTGAGAGGGGCTAAAATTTGGCCTCCAAGGACCCCTCCTGTCCCTGCCTGGGATCTTAATTATGTTTTAGAAAAACTTACTTTGCCTCCTTTTGAGCCTGCTGCATCTTCAGATATTAAGTTTCTATCCTGGAAGACTGTTCTTGTGTTAGCATTGACCTCTGCCAGAAGGGTCTCAGAGTTGCAAGCTCTCATGGCTGTGGAACCATACCTTATTTTCCATCAGGACAGAGTATCCTTGAGGACCAATCCTACTTTCATGCCTAAAGTGATTTTGAAAGTGGCTTTAAATCAGACAATTCACCTGCCTACTTTCTTTCCAAATCCTCAAAACAAAGGGGAAAGGATTTTGCATTCTTTAGATGTGCACAGACAGTTACGATTTTACCTGGACAAGACTAAAGATTTCAGAAAGTCTAACCAATTGTTTGTTTCCTTTGCCTCCAGTTCTCTTGGAAAACCTATTTCTAAACAAACTATTTCCAAATGGATTGCTTATGGAATCAGATTTTGTTACACTCATCATGGGAAACAGTTTCCAGGTACCATTAGAAGTCACTCTACTAGAGCAGCTGCCACTTCTACAGCTTTCCTCAGAGGAGTCCCTACCAAGGATATCTTGGAAGCTGCCACTTGGAGTTCTGTGCATACTTTTTCCAAACACTACAATCTCCCCTTGTTTTCTAAGTCCAGGGCAGGCTTTGCCTCTGCTGTCTTGCAGGGTATTCTTGCCTCCCCTTCTTCTATCTAAAGCCTCCTCCCCTTTTACACTGCTTTGGGATTCCACCCTACAGTTATGACTGCAACAGTGAAACACGAAGAACATAGTACAGTTGTGTACACCTACCATAAATGTAGATGTTCGAGTGTCTTCACTGTTGCAGTCGGGGTTTCCCTCCCTCCTATCCCCTCTTTTCCTTTTTTATGGTGTATTTGTGTTTCCTTGTTGGATTCATTTTTGGTTTGTTGGGGACTTCTGACATCTAGGGCAAGAAAGGCTGGAGAAGATGGCGTCGGCTGAGGGCTATGTACCAGAGCGTACTGACGTCAGGGTACTAGCTTATACAGCCGACGCCGGACCCAGACTTTGGGATTCTGGCCGACCTCGGGCTGTCTGCCGGCAGGAGCACCCTACAGTTATGACTGCAACAGTGAAGACACTCGAACATCTACATTTATGGTAGGTGTACACAACTGTACTTTCTCTCTCATTTTTATTCTCAATTTGTACTGTAAAAGATTTATTTTTTTCTTGCACTTATTTCTTTCTTTTTTTCCCCTTTTTCACTCCTGCCTTCACCATCTCAGTATGTGTTTTTTTTTTTTCTTCACTGCAGACTCTACTTGTGGAATATTCTCCTCCTGTGTCCTGCCCATTAATTCTCCCTAGGAAACACCTTTACCACTCACAGGTTTACTCATGTTTGCCAATTCTACAAGTAAATCATCCCACAATACTTCAGATTGGTGGGTTGTAACAACATACACTTATGTTGATTCTTCCCTAAAAAGATACTGCTGAAAAAATATCTTCTAAATCAGTCAAACGCATGACTACTTTTTCATCCTTATCAACATGTTTTGAAGAGGCTGGACTGCCTTACAACCTGCATTTCCCTCTTGCAAAGGATCGCCTGCCTTTCTTCACGCATGAACATTGCCAAAGTAGGCACAGCCACATTCTCCTCTTGTACAACGCTTTTATCTTTTATATCAGAATATTTACTTATCTTCTCAACAAAATCCAAATCCAATTCACGAATCGCAGATAACTCCATTTTTTCTCCCCACTTCTCTGAGCCGCCACTGCGCCTGGAATGGAAGCAGGGACCGTCATGTCAGTAGTGCTCCTCCTGCATAGCAGCAGAGTTGGGGAAGTTCTGCCCTGGCCAAATTTCCCCTAAGTAGTATAAATACCACCTCTTGTCTCTGATGAAGAGAGGCTATACAAGCCTGATGGGACTGACCTGGTCTGCAAAGGATAAATACATAAAATAAATGTAACTGAAGTCATACTGTAGACTGTTTTCTTTTGAACCTGGATTGCTTCTGGATTAATCTAAGTTTACAGTACATGTCTCATTTGATATATTTATGCACACTGTCACCTTCCAAAAGCACACTCAAGTCTGTCTGACCAATTTAACCAAGTTCATACTCCAGCAGTTTGCTGTGAGGAAGGTATCTGTAACAGAAGTTTTTTCTTCAACTTTTGTTATAGAAATTGGGGTCCTCTTTGACTGTTCCAGTGTCTGCTGCAGGAATGGGAGAACCATTCATTTTAGGGACTGGAGTTGCTCTTAGAGGGTCATCTTAGGTGGCTGGTTAGACCTATTGCTAGGGATGTGTTTTCTCCTACTTAATGTTCCTCCTGGGGTCTGTGGTGGCTCCCCCTTTGTGGAGTGGGATAACTGTCACTGTGCTCCATTCAGTGGGCACATAGCCTGAGGTGAGGCTATGATTGAACATGTTACTTAGGTGGGGTGCCAGTTCATTCTGTAGTTCATGTGGAACACAGCCTGGGATGTTGTCAGGTCCCATGGATGCTGTGTTCTTGGCTTTGGAGAGTATGTTTTTTTTTACCTGTGCAGCCGTGATTACAGGAACTTTGTGTTTTTCCAGTATAGAGATGGGCCCTTTATGGGATGAGAGGGGGGTAAAGTTAGCACTAAACCTATCTGCCAGGATGTTGGGCAATATCAGTTGGTTCTGTATATTTAGTGCCATTGTGCTGTAACTTGGAGCAAATCCGTGTGTTGCCATTGAGATTCTTGACAGCTATAAAATGCTTCGTGGTTGTCTTTAGAGTCAGTGGCGATTTTGTTTTCATAACTAGCTTTGAAGGATTTTATGAGGTATCTCAGCTTTTTACTGAGGCTGACCAGGGACTTCCTCCAATCATAGGATTTAACTCTTTTTTTTTTTTTTTTTTTTTTTTTTGCAACAGTATCTTTCTTCTGTTGTAGAGTTTGTTTATGGCAGGGACCACCAGATTGGCTTCCTTTTTTTGGAGGCTAGCATATTGGTTCTGTTAGGGATTGCATGATCCATGCACTCATGTAAGTGCTTATAAAGTGCATTTGTGTAGGATTCAGCAGTCATACATCTCTTGTCCATCAGCATGAGTGTCGTGAAATTTGCCACTTCTGTCTTAAGTGTGAAGTTGGCTTTGAAGATATCTTTTACGGTGGTTTCCTTAATGGGGTGTGGGGGTGGGAAGTGGATGTCTAGGGTGATTAGCTTATGGTCGGATCTGACCAACGAGGAATTGACCTCTGGTGTGGAACACCGGTCACCCATGTTGGTAATGACCAGGTCTTGGATATTGCTGCACCTGGTGGGGTGTGGATAAGTTGATCCAAGGCACTGGAATTTCTGAATTCCAGAAAACGTTGAGCACAAGAGTTGGTACATGAGTAATTTTCCCAGTTAATGGTGGGGTAGTTGAAATTGCCAATTATTAGGGTGTTAGGTTGTACCCTAATATTTTCCAGTGTATCAAGAAATGGAGTGGGAATCCTGGGTCATGGTGGGGGATCTGTAGCAAGCTACAGCTTGGATTGCGGTCTTGCCCAGAGTTAGTTGCACTTGGATAATCTCGGATGCATTATGCTAAGCAACTAGCCTGGAGGTGTGGAGATCCTTAATGAATATGGACACGCCTCTGCCTTTAGTGTTTTGGTCCAGGTTAGGTGGCCGAAAGGTGTATGAATTATAGCCTGGTAATGCAGGGGTACTCTCTGGAACCTTGAGCCAGGTCTCTGTCACTACACAGATGTCGATGTTCTCCATTTTAAGGAGTGTGTCGAGTGAGTGCAGTTTGAGGTTTAGACATCTAGCACTGAGTAGCAATACCCTCAGATTTTGCTTGCCTGTACCCGTTACAGTAGTGAATTTGTCATTTGAAACTTGCCTAAAAAAGGCACTATTGGGGTGGCTAGAGCCTTAGCCAGTATCCGGAATCCCAGGGGTGACAGGTGCAGGCTGTCTCTGGCAAAGCATCGTGGCTTATTGATCATGTCATCCCAGGCAGACAGATACTGGATCCCCTTAAAATTACACCAGAACCTTAGCCAATTGTTGAAGTCAATCATTTTGTCCTTGTACTGTGGGTATCGTTCAATGCTGCTGTGGTGCAGTGGTAGCGTTGTTGCCTCACAGCAAGAGGTTCTCCCATTCGATTCTCGGCTGGAGTATGGGGAGTGCCTTCTGTGTGGACTCTGCATGTCCTCCTCATGGTTGGGTGGCATTCGAAAGACATGCGTAAATGGGCATGCCTTCGTTGAAGGTTGGACGTCAAGCTGGCACCTCAGCGTTCGTGAAAATCTACTGCCAATCATTAGTGGACCGGAGTTCCGCCGTGGGAACCCCTAACCAGGAAAACTGAAAGGCAAACAACAACTGTGGTATCGTTCAAGTGCCTCCTGCATCAAGTTAACAGGAGGCACCTTAGAGGTAAACTTGAGTGATTGTTGTGCATTTAAAGTGTAGTTTGCTATTGGCTTTTAAGTGGGCAGAAACTGGAGTTAATATTATAGCCTATGACTTGGGCTTCTGCTGTGTACAGTATAGGGTTATCTAATGTGTTCTAATCTATTTACAGTGCTTGAATTTGGCTATTCTGATGGCTGTTCTAGTTTGTCACATCAAATTTTTTTTTTGTTTTTGCAAGCCCCCCTGCCTGCTGACCATCAGCACCCACCATGACCAATGAATGTTGCTTCACAAGATCCGGAACCATAACTGGCCAATTCATTCCCTGATGGGGTGAGAGACAATTGCAGGGCCATCATTCAGATGGACATTAGGGTTTCCCTCCAACTGGAATGCCTAACAACTCTCAGCTTCCTTGAGTGACTCTCCCTCCTGACCTATGTGGTTATGCCATGGCAGTATATCCTTCTGGTCCCAGACCATGTTGATTGCACCAACCAGAGCTGCCACTGGTCGCCCAAGTGGTGAGCAAAGAACGACCCCACGAATAAGTAAGCCATATGCTGCTTCACTCCCATCCTCTCCCTCCAGCTTTTATGCCTGCTAGTTGACCATGGGTCAACTAGATAGCTGTAAGAGCTTTATCCCTATGCTGCATGGGAGGGGGTAAAATTTTAAAGAAATTTTAGTGACAGGTTTCTGTTTGACCACGTTGTCCTTTTATGCGTTTTATGTCCTAGGATAATTGGTTCCTCCAAGTCTTTATTATTTTTGACTGGGAGACCAATTTCTTACATTAAGATTTAAGATGAGAAAAAGTGGAAGCATAGATAGTCGAATAGCAGCTGGCAATTGTGAGGGGGAAATTCAGTGTTTGTTTAGGATTGGCAGTAGTTTAGCTGATTGAAGGAATCTGAATGAGATGCACAGAATAATCAAAAAGCGACTTTGATAAAATGTGCACAAAGGCATCTGTGTGGAGAGTTTTCAAGAGCACGTGTGTGCATCTGAAATAGAGGTTCTAAACTGTCAGTGCATGTACTATATTTACCCTTGCCTTAGTCTTGTCTGAAAATCTGAAATGGCATTTTAATCACTTGATTAATACATTAATGAAATACCCTGAATGGTGTATCTGAAACTTTTTTTTTGTGCCTTGTGCAAGACTATGAATTTGGTGTACGTCATAGCGATATGTTTTATTTTATGTATTTCATTCTGTGTCCAAGTATTTTCACCATATTTCTTTCCTATGCAGGAGGTGGAATGAACATTGCAAAGTGGATTTTTTCCTGGCCACTGATATTCTTGCTTTATTTTACTGTCCCAAACTGTAACAAGCCTCGTTGGGAGAATTTCTTTATGCTTACCTTCATCTTTTCCACATTGTGGATTGCAATATTTTCGTACATTATGGTTTGGATGGTAAGTATATGCAGGTATATTTCTGGGCCTTTCTATATCTATATGATAGTTTATTTTCTATTGTAGCAAGTCATGCCTTTCTGTACCTCACAATCTTGTGAAGCATTACCCAGATGCAACTTGTGAGAAACATGCATTTATGCAGAGATGTTTGAAATATGCTGACTCATAGAATGTTTATAATTAGCAAGCTATAAGTAATGGTAAAAATATATTAAAAGAAAGTTTTGACTCGGCTGAGCTCAAATGTGATTCTTCCAAATTTCTTTAATATGCTGAACCTGCAAAAGCTGACCTATACCTTTGTATGCATGTCCACTTTTAATATGGAAGGGTTGTGTGGAGGTATCCATGTTATTGGCACCCTTTAAGCAGTGTTATTGCCCCTTCATAATCACTGAACCCACAAGGCCAAAGCCCATTGCCACAGTATTTTTCAGTGCACCATCCATATCATCTGAATTGGCATCTCACTTTTAGTAGAAAGAAATATCCACTGGTACATTATTCCTCCTGTTAGCTCTGTCATTCACTTCGTGGAACTTGCTGCTTATGTTCGGAGTGTTAAAAAAAAAAAAAAATCTTTTTGTAATGAGCTTTATACATAAGGACCTGGCTGTAACAAGCTTGATATAGCAATTCTCAGTTATTAGCATCATTATTAGTCATATTTGTACTGCCATACAGACAGCAGCATCACAGACCTGCATCAGAGGCCTAAGGGCAGATATGAAGCCTGTAACAGACATTGTACTTCATACAAGTGTGACATTTTCAAAAAGCTTTTAAAGTTGTTGGTTGATAAGTGTACTTTTGTCTGCCTACCATTTCTGTGACAGAGTGAAGTATCTGCCATCTTTTAAAGCATTTAGACTCCTGCCCCCCTTTTTCTTTTCTTTTTTTAACTTGTACCTTGTTATAGCTAAAACTTCACATGCATTAGAGAACTGTGATAGGATCAGCACCCTTTGTTGAATTTCTTGAATCCGTTTGAAGAACTTATGGTCTTGAAAGCAAAACTTGAGAGGTAAATTTCTTGAATCAGTTTCTCTCTCAATATTAATGACTTGCCTAGGCTTGGTGACTGAATCATAATCCTCTGTATTAACATGTAGGTATACAGTGGCATGCAGGTACTTATAATTAATTATAGATATCTGCAGAAGTGAAGATTTTCTCAGTCATCAAATGACACGTCTTTAATGTGATCTACTTTCAGTGTTGGAAATGTGTTGCTCAACTGCTTGACTTCTCTGACACAAAATTAATTGATTGGCCCCAATATGCATTGGCCTTCCAGAATTTTGGTATTCATTGTGAACATAAAGGTCAAAGTTATGGAAATTCAGTGTCTTTGCATTTAGATAGGTTACTGCAGTCTGAGTTAGAAGATTAAACAAATGTAGAAATTGCACCCATGTTCTTACTTGTACTGTGCAGGAGAAAAATAAATACTTTTAGATCTCATTAAAGTAAGCAAATTTAAATATCTGGATTTATAGTTAATGGTGTTTAAAAACTGTGTTGCAGTTATGAAATATTCAGTGCCTAAATACTATGCCATTGAGTATGAGAAAGGTTACATATGCTGTTCAAACATTAGACCCAAGTACTTGTTTGTGACACTCAAACAACTTTTGTAACCTTTTGTCCCAGTCCCCTTCATTAACACACATCACACCAAGTGACATTTGACGACCTTTATTAGGTTTCCATAACATAGCTTTGATCACCAACTTTATTAATTACAACTATTCATGATATAATTGATACTAGAGTATAGCATAACATCCTTGTAATGTTAATCAGGGCAGCATACCTACTCACCCTGCCCCAGTAAGCAGCGTCCATACTTCTACTCACTTTACTGATGAAGCAGCGTCCCATCTCACTTCATACACCATTCATTGTAATGTTAATCAGGGCAGAGTACCTACTCACCCTGCCCAACAAGCAGGGTCCATACCTCTGCTCCCTTACTTTACCTATGAAGCAGCTTCCCAACTCACTTCATACACCATCCATTGAATTACCATCCACCAAATAAACGCCATCCTTACCTCGGCTTGCTTATCTATTCAGCAAGCTTTCTCCAACTACTCATTTCCTTTCCCCAGATCCTTGAAATGAACATCCAGACATCAGAGGGGGGACAGAAGAGGGCAAGCCTATCCCTCTTCTCCGCCCCCCCCCCCACTGATAAAATAACCCTACACCCCACCAATGAAAAGAAGGTGGGCGGGTGGGTAGCAAGTTCACGCCAAAATGTGACTGCTTAACCCAACTACACTAGCCTAAACCTCTTAAGCCCCTCCCCATCATCTCACTTCCTCCTAACCATCCCTGCCTCCACTTAACCCTTTCACCTCCCCAACCCACTTAATTCCCCTTAATATTAACCTAGCCCGCCCCCCCATGAAGATGTCCCAGGACAGCTTAGTTTGTACCAAACTTCATTTGGTGTAGTTATTCATCTAACAAGGCTCCCAAACAGAAGCAGATTTGCATTGTGAATAAAATATCTCTTGCAATGGAGGTTGTGGTATGTGTGCCCCTCATATAAAAAAAAGTTTACCTAATTGCACAGCTACATTAAAAAAGTTACAACATGCAGTAATTCCAGAGAGATGAAAATTGCCCATGTTAAATTTTCTGAAGGCCACTATCTCCATATTTTAGTGACATTTGCCTTTAATTTTAACTATAGTTATTTTTCATAAAGATCATTTATTCATCACAGCAAAATAATTTGAAAACTGATAAAGATAATACGCCAGTGACGGACACCAATAATAAAGTACAACAAATAGACAAGCAGCAATGCATGACATTTGCATAAAGCAACAAAATGCTACTGGTTAGTTATTGCAAAGGTAAAACATGATGTCAGACCTACTTAGCAAATAAATGTATACACATTTCATTAAAAAAGCCACAAAACAGACGTAATAAAGACCAAGTCCCTGGGGAGAAAATGCTATAATTAATAATATAACATGCAGCATATGTACTGGGGGGGGGGGGGCATGGCAGAATCCACTGTGATACCAGAGTGCTTGTGTTTGCCTCGTGTGTGCTTAAGCCCTTCCATGCTACTAACCTCATGTAAAGACTTCCAGTGTGATGCAGTTTATGCTCAAAAGGTATCCCATGTGTAATGTGAATATCCCATCACTGCCAACCAATAAGTGTGATGACCCACCCCTGGACCAGTAATCAAGGAGCCTGAATCCTCATCACTGGCACCTGTGGGGGATGTTCACTGGAAGGATAACGTTCCATGCACAGTATCTCCAGATGCAGCTCTCTGCATCAAGTGCAATTTCCCTTAAGAGCACACAGAGACCACAATCAGTACAGGGCTGGTTTCTCCCTCTTTCTCCAGATCCCTAGTAAGACTCCCCACTGGCACAGCTATAGAGTTGAGTCCTTAGCCAGGGTTCCAATTCAAGTCCTCCAGCACTCTCTATCCAGCCAGTGCTTTGTGTCCCCTGCCCAAGTAGCTGACACACACATTCTTGGAGATTTGTTTTACACACACACACACACACACACCCACCCACCCCTGGGAAAGGCTGGCACAGATTTACTAGCTATGACCCCTTCTGCCTGGACTATAAAGTAGTTATCACTGCCACCAGAACCAATTGTCAGCTACTTTAAGGCCCTTAACAAAGGGTGTCCAGTTTTACTGTGGTAATATTAATACTAATACAAATGTGTCACCAGATAAATATGCAAGTACTCTCAAAACTTAAATATCTCTACAAAGATCAGCCACAATGAAAGGTTTAAATATATCTAATAATAAAAGAACAAGAAACTGCGTATATATTCACAGTGACAACAGAGTTCAAATTACAGGAAATATTTAAAATAACATCAAAGAACAAGCTCAGACAGATAAAGAAAAACTATCTAAACTAAGCTTCACTATATTCCTGACTGTATCTTAGCATTACTATACACTAATAACTTGCATAATAGAGCAAGGCTGATGATGTTGGTCCTTGTCAGACTCAAAACAGACTACAGACTGCTCTGTCTCACTAAGAAATTTCTCAAAATATCTAAAATATTACTGCTGGGATAGCTTGTACATCTTGTCACTTCTTGTCATCTAACTTCTAGCTCCTGTGCAAAACCCCCATTGCTGGAAACTGGTAGGACTTGGCATTTACCAGTAACAATAAACATACAAGGGCTTTTGCTCAGATCTTTGGGAGGTGCTGAAGTCGTAAAACAATCGCATACCTTCACATTTCCAGAGTAGCAATTAGTTCACCCAAAAGGCAATACAGAAAACTTCCTATTATACTCTCTCTCTGGCTGCATTGAAACCTTTGAAATAGCATCTTTATGGCCTAGCCTATAAAATTTAATTTTGGAAATTTAATTTCAGATATTTTATTAAAGTTTGCTGCACTGAGGTTACCCCTCCAGTTTCCTCTGTTACAACATATATATATGTATTTAAACCATTACAATAGTGCATGTACATGTCTGTTCTCTCCAGGAAAGCACACTGTGGATACATTTCAAACACTTTACAAATACCTTTTCAGCACGAACATCTGTACAAATCAGTTTGATATACACATGACATACAGTTCTAATACAGTTGTAACACCAGCATATTGTATAAATCAGTTTGATATTCACAAATGACATATTAGTTACAAAAGTCCAACTAGCTGTGCTGGCAGTACCTTCTTTTGTCACATCTCTCCCCCTTTCGAAGACTCAAGCTAGTTTTTCAAGTGCCCCTTGAGAAATGTTTCTTGAGGGATACGCCTATCTGAGACTAAATTACCCCATACCCTGTCTTGAGATCCCAGCTGCCTTGGCATTGCTGACCCCAGTACAGTCCTGCACTGTCATATCCTATGCCTGCAACCCTAGGCTTCACTATAGTGGGATTTTGCTGGCTGATTTGCTGTAGCCATAACTCCCCCTGCCATCTACTGCAAATACTCAGCACCAGGGCCTCCTTATCATGGTAAGGTTTCATGGTGTTAACATGGTACAATTTGTGCCCCTGCCTCCTGCTTAGCAATTCTACCATGTAGTTAACATCACTGGCCTTCTTTACCACTTTGAAGGGTCCCCCTCAAACTGCCTGCAGCTTATTGTGTCTGACAGGAATGAGAACCATAACCTGCTGCCCCACAGCATATGTTTTGCGCATTCCTGTCATACCAGAGGTTTTTTGGCTGTTGGGCTCCTACCAGTTTCTCCTGGGCCAAGCCCATGAGTTCCCTGAGCCTTGTCCTGAGGTTTAGGACATATGCCACAATGGACTCCTTGTGGGATTCACACTCACCCTCCCCACTCATCATGAATCAAATCTAGAGGTTCCTTCACCTGATGCCCACACAGAAACTTAAAGGGTGAAAAACCCGTGGATTCCTGGGAGACCTCCCTGTATGCAAACAGCAGGTGGAGCAAATATTTGTCCCACTCTCTCTTAAACTGGTCTGCAAATGCTCATAGCATGGTCTTTAGTAGAGAGTTTAAATTCTCCACTAGACCATTAGTCTGGGGATGGTAGGGGTGGTCTTTATGGTACTTCACCCACAGTGCTTCCACAGACAAGCTAGCAGGTCTGACAAGAAGTTGGCACCTCTGTCAGTATTTCATTTAGGAAATTTACTCTGCTGAAAATCTCTAACAAAGTATTTGCCTCCTTTTCTGCCTCAGTGGAGGACAGGGCCACCACTTCAGGGTATCTGGTAGCATAATCTACTACCTCTAGGATATACTTCTTCCCTGTGGAACTTGGAGTACTCAGAGGCACCACAATATCCATTGCTGCCCTCTGAAATGGCTCCTCAATCACAGGCAAAGGCATCGAAGGAGCTTTGACCTTGTCTCCTGCCTTGCCTACTTTTTGGCACTGCTCAGGGGGTCCTGCAGTACCCTGTTACATCCATTGCAATCCCAGGCCAGTAAATGTTCTGCATAATATGTCTCTTGGTACATTTTATGCCCATATGACCTGCAAAGGGAACATCATGGGCTATGGCTAGACGTGCCAGACAGGCTCTGGGTACTGCCCAACTGCTGTATTCTCTCACCCTGTAACCCTCCCTCAGGGGTCAATTCTGTATGAAGTAACCTTTTGTTTCAGTATATGGAATCCCCTTTTCCTTGAGAATCAGGCACCTCCCTAGGTACTTCCCTCAAGCCTTGTAATGTAGAGTCAGAGCTGAGCCTGTCTCCACTCTCTGTAACCCTTCCCAGCTCCCACTTCCACAGGAAGTCTGGTATCCTATGACAGCGGTGCCTCACTGTCAGCCTGGATACTACTACTTACCTCTGCCATTGCAGTCACTCTGTCCAAGGGAACATCAGTACCCACCAGCAGCTGTGGCTCACCTTCAGTCACACTGCTACATGGTATCTCCCTTCCTAAAGTAGCCACCTCATCAGTCCTGACTTCAAGTGTGTGTGTGGTCTGCCCCCCCCCCCCCCAGGCTACCAGACCCACATTCTCATCTCCAAGCCTGACTGCATGCACACAAGGTACTGCGTTATCAAAATCATTCCCTATCAGGACATCTGCAGGTATGTCCTCACACACCTACTTGCTTGCTCCTTTCCCCACTCTCAATCAAGGTGAACCCTAGCCAAATTTATTTGGAATGGGGTCCCTCCTAATGCTGTGACTGGAGTAGACTGTCCAAGCAAGTAATGCTCCTCTTTAACCATTGCAGGCTTCACAATGGTTGGGTCAGAGTCTCTCTCTCTCTCTCTCTTAGCAGTGGCCTGTTTCCTATCTACTGATATAGGATATAACCTTTTGTTGTAGTTTGGTACTCGTGTAGTTTCTGGACAGCTTACTACTGGTATTCTGTTGTCCCCACTTGCTGGCTCCCCCACCTTTCTTCCATGAATATCTATATGCTACATGGCCCCACTGGTTGCATTTAAAACATTTAATACTTGATCCTGGCCATGTACCTGAACTAGTGGCTTCCCCTGTTATTGGTAGACTCTATTGGGGTGGTTTAGGCAGCCCACCATGGGTTTTCTTATACCCATGTGCAGCACTGGGTATCCCTTTCCTGTGCAGTGATGCCCTGCTTGCTAGGTAGGTATAGGTCTCCATTCTTCCCCAACTCATCTGTGGTGTTATATTCCCTATCTGCCAACCAGATTCTCATGTCTTCAGGCAAAGTACTAAGGGCTTGTTCCCTCACCAAAAGGTCTGCCAGCCATTCAGAAATGGTGACCTGACACCCACTCACCCACCTATGAAAATGAGTGTTTAACTCAACAATATAATCACACACACTTTCATCTGCCTTGCATCTATGCTCAGAAAACTTTTTTTCTATAAGCTCCAAGTGTTAACTTAAAACATTCCAATAAACAATTTTTAACTATTATAAGTCAAGCAGTCAGTATCAGACAATTTAGAAAAAGCAGTTATAGTTTTACCATAGAGAAAGGAGGTCAGGAACTGTACCTAGAACTGTTGGTCGACATTACATTGTTTACATACACTTTCAAACATGAGAATAAAACTATCAAAATTATTACCCTCTGTAAATTGTGGAAGAAATTTACTGACCTTTATTGCTTCTGGGTTTCAGCAGTTCCCTTCCCCATTAGCTCTATGCCCCTGACGAAGAATCAGCATTTCTTTTTCATGTTGCCTGTGCCTCTCATTTTCTTTGGCTTCTAGAGGTCAGTCTCTCTGCTGATTCTAATTTCATCTCTTCTTTTCTTCAGCCTCCAAATGCCACAGTCTGTCTGCTGATTCTAGTTGCAAACGTTTGGCCTCCAGTTCAAATCTCTCTAACTCACATCCCCAAAGCCAGTCTGGTTGTCTTCCTGGTGCTGGTCTGTGATGCAGCTGTGACTAAGGCTGCAGTTAATGTCCGTTTTTATTCAGGTTGGCATCCACCAGTCCTCTGGCTTGGCACATAGCCAATTGGCTCTTGTCAGCTTGCCATAATCCTCAGCTGACATCCTTGCCTACTCTCCCTGACTAAGCTAACAAAAAACAAATACAACTATTGTGATAATGACGCTCTAAATGTCCACCATGTGGCTGCTCGAGAGTACAAACACCTTTAGTGACCACTGTTTACAGGCTACAGGAGCTCAATATCCATAGCACTGAATCCCAGTGTGTGATGTGGGTATCCCACCACTGCCAACAAATAAATGTGATGACCCACCTTTGGGCCAGTAATAAAGGAGCCTCAATCCTCACCACTTGCATCTGTGGGGGTCATTCACTGTGTGGATAACAGGCATGCACAGATGCAGCTCTCTGCAGCAAGTCCAATTTCCCTTAAGAGCACACAGAGACCACAGTCAGTCCAGGGCTGGTTTCTTCAAATCCCCACTAAGACTCCCACTGGCACAGCTATAGTGTTGAGTCATTGGCCAGGATGTTAGCAAAGTCCTCCAACATTCTCTATCCATCCAGTGCTTTGTGTCCCAGCCCAAGTTGTATAGACACGCGCTCTTGGAGATTTGTTTTATACATACGCACCTGGGAAAGGCTGGCACAGCTTTACTAGCTATGACCCCTTCTGCCCAGACTATAAGGTAGTTATCACTGCCACCAGAACCCCTCATCAGCTACTTTAAGATCCTTAAAGGGTGTCCAATTTTACTGTGTAATATTAATTCTAATACAAATGGTAGTTTGACGAAGGGCAAGGCTATTAGGAGTGGGCCACACAGTGTCACCAAATAAATGTGAAAGTACTCTCACAATTTGAATATCTCTATAAAGATCAGCCTCAATAAAAGGTTTAAATATATTTAATAGTAAAAGAACAAGAAAATACTAAATATATATTTACAGTGACAGAGTTCAAATTACAGGAAATATTTAAAATAACATTGGACAGACTCGGACAAATAAAGGAAAAACAATATCCAAACTAAGCTTCACTCTATTCCTGATTGTATCTAAGACCATTACTATACCATAATAACTTGCTTAATAGAGCAACTCAGATGTGGTGAATGGTCCTTGTTGTAACACCTAAGACAGAATGCAGACTGCTCTCTCTCACGCTGAGACTTCTCAAAATAATATCTAAAATATTACTGCTGAGATAGCTTGCAGAGTGACATCACTTCTTGTCATCTGACTTCTAGTTCCCATGCAAACCCCCCATTGCTGGAAGCTGGCAAGACTTAGCACCTACCTGTAAAAGTACACACACAGTGGCTTTTGCTCAGATCTTTGGCAGGTGCTGGAAGCCATAAAACAATTGCATACCTTCACACTTCCCAGAGTAGCAATTGGTTCACCCCAAGACAATACAGAAAGCTTCCTATTACAGACTTCGTGTCTCTGTCTGCAATGAAACCGTGAGATAGCATCTTTATGGCCTAGACTATAAAATGATTTTCTAAAGTTTGCTGGACTGAGGTTAACCCTCCAGTTTCCACTGTTAAAACAAAAACATTTAAACTGTTAACAATAGTGCATGCACATTTCTGTTCTCTCCAGTAAGGCACACTGTGGATACATTTCAAACAACACTGTACAAATACCTTTTCAACACATGTCTATACAAATCAGTTTGATATACATATGACATACAGTTCCAATACATTTGTAACACCAGCATTTTGTATAAATCAGTTTGATATTCACAAATGACATATAATTTACTACCTCTTTCTTCACACCATGCATGAAATAAAATAACCTTCTCCAGCCTTTGAACAGGTTGCACAGCATTGAGATCTAAAGTGAACCAGATCTCTGTTAGGCATGGGAAGGATATTGGTAGCATCTTAGTGGTGGTTGCAGTTAATGCTCTGCAATTATATAGACAGGACTGTGTTCCAAAAAGCAGTGTTTATTTTCATAACTGCCTTAGACATGGGAGATCTACAACCCTTGCAGGATTCCTCAAAAATTAAAGCCTTCCTGGAAATCGTGAAATGGTATTCAGCAACCCTGATGCACAAAAAGTCATGACTCTTAAAAAGCATACTTAGTCACGATTGCAGGTACATAGTAACATCTGAGCTTTCTTAGCATAAGCTATTTCTTATAACTATTTAGCAATGTACAAGCATCATAGTTATACCAATCCAGGAAATATTTTACAACTTCTTTGTCTGCATTTGGGCAAGCACTGGGAATCATATTAGGCACAAAGCATATTTGTAAACCAGGTCACTCTGTGCAATTATGCATTTCAATGCAAAGTTTTGTGGGAGTACATCTTGTAGCTGGAAATAACACCAAGGCATTTATGAAGGTTGTAACCTGTTGCATATCTCTTCAATCAGTTCTTCCACTTTGAATGTATTCTTGTATTTGATATGCTTTTATTTAATATGAATCTTTTCAGTATGCTAATGTCTATAATTTTCTAAAACTGCATTGTCAAAGATGGTAATTTAATGTACCCATGTTAATTTACATTATACTTTTTATTTATTTTTGTCATGGAGGATTATGGCTGTGAACTGTAGTTTCTGTGATGCAGGGTTTGGTTTCCTCAGCCCTCATTTGCCAACTGTCTCTTAAACAGACGTATGTCATTGTTTGTTCCCTGAAAAGGGACTGTGCCCATTGAGCCTCCCTGGATAACATCTGTATTCATTTATTGATTGACGTTTGCTTACTGAGTTGGTCTGGTCCTAAAAGACAGTTTTTCAGCAGACCCCAGGGAGAAAAAGGTCCAGAGCAATAATACAAAAAATAGTTTCAACATGGATGCAATCATGAGACTTCTGAATTTGAGAAATATAATATATGAAATAGTGGAAGGTACAAAGCAGAGAAATGCTAATGGTGTTAATAGATGACTTAAGTAACAGCTTGTTAGAGAAAAAGTTAAAGGAAAGTAGATATAGCTGACAGTGAGGTATAACTGGAGGTGATGGATAAATTCCAAAGGTGGTGGAAGGACTAGGGAAGGTTTCGGTGGAAATGAGATGAGAGAAGAAAGTGGACAGAAGATATTAATAGGTCACCTTAATATGGGGAAAAAGTAAAGTTGGTAAGGTTAAGAGGTGAGAAGATTAAGGCAGTGAGATATGAGAGGATGTATAGAATGTCCTACTTTGAGATGAAGACTGTACAAGTAAGAGGTAAGAGGAGGAGGGAAGTGAAGCATGGCAGCGTGTGTAGAAGGTTGTTTTGTGGCAGAGAGACTAAAAAAGAATAGATGAGTTAAACCTGAGGAATGTAGAATTCTGCATGAGTACTGTGTGTAGGTAGGTATGGAGGTAATTCTGCTGTACCAATGTAGCTTTTCTCTCCAGGCCTCTGATGCTCTACACCAGCTAAGACTTGTCCAGTCAACAAGTGAAAATAAAGGATGCAAGTCTTTGTCCCTGGTGTGTCACATTTGTATTGCTTAGAAAACCCCTACCCTGCCTACCCAACGGGCAGGTCTGTTATCTCTCAACATTTCGGTCACCCCAGTTTGGAATACAAGTTCCCATAGATGTTGCTATCCCATCTGTGCATGCAGCAGCTTAAGAGTGGCATGTTATGTTCTGAACAGCAAACACAGTACTTGATTGGTATAAAAATTGACCGACTGTCCCCAATTCCAGAGGAAGGCTGGTTGCCTACTAAACTTGCTTTTTACTGGGCCAACAAAGATTTACATTCATATGTATGGTTAAACACCTGTGAAGTATTAAGGCAACAATATACTTTGTTATATCAGACAATCCCCAACCCTCCATAATGTTTTCTCACTTGCCAATTTGTTGAAACAAAGACACTACAGGTCTTACCAACCTTAGAAGAAGGAAGTAAGCAGAGTTCTGATCTTCATCAACTACTAATGACTCAGAGGGGACAGGATGAGTCTTGTTACATGAAATGAGACCAAAATATTTTAGTAGAAATCTTCCTTGTCAATAGTGGGAGTAGGTTATTCAATAAATGACACCACGTAAAACATGGCATCTGACACCCACAGATAATTAGGAAAGATTTTACTCCATTTATATCTCGGAGGGGGGGGGGGGTGAGCCCTGTAAAGTATCCACAGTCATTTTGAAACCACACAGCTCTTTTTCTGTATTTAAGCCCGAGTGCAAAAGACATCACAAAGGTTTCCAGGTGGAGTAGCATTACAATGAATTCTTATACTACTTTTCAGTAAAAAGGTGATGATCTGCTTTGCAAAGAGAAAGTATCCTACTTTCTCATCTTCCACATTTCCAACTTGCCAACTCTGAAACCTTTCAACTGTCCAAATCTTTACCACATATTTTCGGTCTGTTGCTCATAAAATTTGTAGTATGACAAATCACTGATGACTTAAGTCATTAAATAATGACCTAGATTTGAATTTCTGACTTTGTTCTTCAGAAAATGAATGCTAACACAAATCATGTTGTAGAACTATTTGTTAATAACAGCAACATTTAAAATCTGTCATTATTTTTCAGCTTTTGCCTCTCCCCCTTATTTTAGACTTTATCCAGATTTTTTGTGCTAAGAAGTATGATGATGGTTATCTCTGTTCCATCCTGGTAGCTGTATACCTTTTGACCTGCTTTAGATTTAGGCTTATAGATTTTTAGGTCTTGAGAAGAGCTATGGAGGTTTCTTGTGGGAGCATAATGGGAGATGATAGGGTGTAAGGCTGGACAAAAGGATGGCTGATTTAGGATTGCATGTATAGTTTGGAAATGAGAGAGAAGGAGGAGATGAGGCAGTTCCAGCCAGTTTAAGTATTTTAGTGAGAGACGGTAGTGAGATCTGTGTGGTTGTGTTGCAAATCTAGCTATTTTGTGGTATGTAGTCTGAAGTCTAGCAGTAAGTGTGGAGTTTAGATTAGTAAAAATTTGGGAGCAGTATGTTAAGCGGGGAAGAAGGTAGGCATGGGTGAGGGCTATTCGTGATTTCTGAGTAAGGAATTTATTTCTGTAAAGCAGTCCTAGCTTCTGGTGGGTTTTCCTGATGCAGTTATGTATGTGGAGATCACATTTGAGCTGGTCATCAATAGTGATGCATAGCAGTTTTGAGCTTGATTCAGGTATGATTGGGGTGTTATTGAATGAATGGATGGTAAAGGAGGTCTTAATTTCATTTGCTGATTTAGGTAGGAAGAGTAGGAGCTTTGTTTTTTTTAAGGGTTAAGTATGAGTTGGTTATTGGAGAGCCATGTTTCTACAGAGTTCAGTGATGACTGGGTTGCTGTTATGAGTTCTGAATGAGAGTTAGTTATAGTTAAAACAGTAGAGTTATCAGCGTATTGTATAATGGAGGAGAGTTGGCAGGAGGTGTAGAGTAAGTTTGTGAAGATATTGAATAGCAATGGTCCTAAAATGGATCCTTGAGGGTCACCCATTTTTATTTGTAGAGGAGAACATAAGGCAGTTTCCCATCTAACAGACTGGAATCTGTCTTTGAGATAGCTTTCAAACCATACCGCAGTATCAGGGGAGAAGTTGAGGTTAGATAACTTGTTAGTTAGTAGTGGGAGACTGTCAAAGGCCTTTGAGAGATCGAGGAAAGGATAGGAGACAAATTTGTGGTTATCTCTGGCCATAGAAATGGTATTGAGAAAGGATAGAAGAGCTGTGTGTGTACTATGCTTGGATCGAAAGCCATGTTGAGTAGGTGTTAGTAAGTTTTCCTGAGTGAGATGTTCAATGACTTGAGTATGGATGCATTTTTCAAGGATTTTTGACGGGGGGGGGGGGGGGATAGCAATAGGCCTAAAGTTTGAGATTTCAGTGGAGTTACCTCCTTTGTGTACTGATATGGTATAGAAGTGTTTCAAGATGGAAGGTACCTTGGATTCAGAGATGGAACAGTTACTTAAGATTGAGATAGGATAGGCAAATGAGTGAGCAGCTGACTGGGGAAAGTAAGATGGGATGTCCACAGATATAGAGCATGGTTTAAGTTTGGAGAGAAGGGTATGAATGTATGTAGTGGGGATGGGTTTTAGGGGGGAAAAAATTGGGATGAGCGGTTTCTGTAGGGGGGACTGGGTTAGTGGGGTTGGTATGATTGGGGCTGTTTGAATTTAAGAGTTTGGGTATAGATTCAATGAAATACGTGTTGAAAATATTGGCAGTTTCTTCTGGTGTGTCTTCTGAGGTGGGGTTGGGAGAGGTAGGGTTTCCAGGGTGGAGTAATTGACAGTGTTGCAGAATTTTTTTGGGTTGGATTTGAGTGTGGTATGGGGGTTGTAGTAAAAAATCTTTTTTGTCCTTGTTGTTTTTTGGCCAGGTTCCTTTGTTCTTTATATCTTTGTAGATCATGGGGGGGGCGTTTTTTGTTTGTAGCCATTTTTTCCAGGACTTATCTCTAGACTTCATAAGTGTTAGTGTTTTTAGTGAGCCAAGGAGATATTTTAGCTTTCATCCTAATTTTCTGAGGTGGAGCTAGTAAGTTAACGATGTTAAGAAAGGTAGTGTTGAAAGCAGTGACAGCCTCATCTAAGGGGAGATGGGTGAGGAAGTTCCAGCTAACTCTTGATATGAGGGTATTAAAGGTTTCTGGACTAAAGTTGGAAAGATTATGCCTAGTTAAGTATTTGTGTGGATTGGGGAGGTGACTAGTGTATCTCAGTACTTTTATAGGAGAGTGGTTACTTAGGGAGTCGAGGAGGGTATCAGGATTGTGGTATTTGGTTGGTGTTGAGATTAGTATCCAGTCAATGACTGTTTATGTAGTGTGGGTATAGTTACAGTGGGTTGGCTTTGTAATTAGCTGAGTAAAACCATAGAGGTTAATATGTTGTGGGGAAGTAGGGTTATTTAATGTTAGCCAGTTGATGTTTTTCACCGAGGAGGATAGTTTCATTTGGGATGTTTAGGGACAGATAAGAGAGGATATTTTCTAGTATTGGGATATTGTTGCCTGGGGGAATATAGGTGGCTACTATAGTAATAGAGTAGTTGTTTAGTTTAAGGTTAACTGTCAGTGTTTCTGCAGGGTGAAAAAGATGGTACTGGATGTGAGATTAGAGAAATGGCGAGATTGCTGGAATAGATTATAGCAATCCCTCCACCTTTTTTGTTTGTTCTATCTAGACAAAATTATGTTATAGCCTGGGGGGAGTATATCTCTATCTGCGTTGCGGGGTTTAAGCCATGTTTCTGTGACAGCAATGACATCGGGGGTATGGTTTACTTTGGGTATTGATTGCAAAGAAGGAGATCTGTTTTTGGTGTGTTTTTGGTGGGTAGAGGTGGGAGGGGTGTTTAGAGTAGAGGTTTGATTGTGGTTAGGACCAGGGTTAGGATGAATTTCGCCTGATAGAGTTATAGTAGTGGTAAGCTTTTCGATGTAGTTGAGTGGGTAACATTTTATAGGTTTAGTCTTGTTTTTTTGGATTTAGGGAGACAGTTGGTGTTATTTTTATTTTGGGAAGTTGGAAATTAGAGGGTAGTATTGAGGAAAAGATTGTGTAGTTAGTTTTTGGGATTGTTTCATTACTTAGGAGTATGTTGGTGGGATGTTTGTGGAGGGAGGGTAATGATCCATGGGGGCAGTGAGATGTAGGAGGATTAGTTGGACTAGTAAAAGGTTGGTGAGGATTAAGGTATACATAGTTGGAATTGGAGTATAGGGGAGTTTGAGATGGAGAAAGATGGCGGGGGGAGAGAAGATAGATTTGTAATGGGAATTGGAAGTGGTGGAAACTAGTTATAGGGTGGCCGTTGAGGGAGGTGGTTTGAGTGGGAGTAAAGTTTGTAAGTGGGGTCTGAGAGGGTGTAAGAGGAGGAAGTGTGTGATGGAAGGTTGTGGTGTTGGTGTGGGAGTGGTTTTTAATATGTCATTGACTGTAATTGGTTGGTAGTAAGGGGGGGTGTCTGTGTGGAGTATAAGTTTAGGAGCACTGGGGGGGTGGGTGGGATTTGGCGATAGGGGAGCAGTGCGGGATAGAGCAAGTAAGGAGACTGTAACAGAAAAAAGTATCAGCAACTATAGTTAGGGAGCTAAGGTAAGTGGGAAAATGTAATGGAAAAGCTAGAAAAGAAGCAACAAAGTTTGGGTTTAAGCAGGGAGCGAGTAGATATGAAACAGATAAAGAGGAGTAGGATAGAAATAGCTGCAGCGAGCTAGAATTAAACCACTGCGGTAAAGTTGTTATCTCAGGAGTGGAACTGGAAAATTAGGCAGTTATAGTTAAAAATCCTCATGGGAGTAGTGTAGGGGTTTCTATTTAACTGGTAGATGCTGCCACCTTGTGGTAAGAGGAAGGATAGCAAGTAGAAGAGAGTAGCTGATCCCAGTTTGTAGCAGTTAGGATTATATTAGGTTCGTGGTGGGGGGGGGGGGGGGGGTAGCAGGCAGTTTGCTGTTGGCTGCTAAAAGCATAACTTGGGAGGGCAGAAAAACAGCATTTATAGGTATTTTCATATGACTTATAATGGCTAGTTTGTTGGTAAATTCCTTAAGGTACATACATTCCACAAAAACCTTTACGTTCATAGGTTCATAGGTTCATACTAGGCTATCTGCCCAAGGGCATTTATAAGCCTAGCCCATAGTTATGTGGCTTTCGCCACCCCTTTAGTTTGAATAAAAACTATGCCTATCATTTTTCTGTGCCTCTGTCAAGCAGTGACACTGAAGTAATCCCTGGGGTATATCTGCGATCTCCCATCCATTGGTCAAGATTCCTCTTGAACAAGGCCAGCGAGGTGCTCTGCCTCACATGTACCGGGATTTTGTTCCACAGCATAGGGAGTCTTTGGGTGATGAATCTGTCCCTCCAGCACGTTCTATTTATAACCGTGTCAAGGTTAAAGTCTCCCGCCCTTGTGGTTCTGAGGGATCTAGATTTTTTGAGGTGAAGCATATTCATCAAATCTGGGTTTGACATGGCCTTATATGTCAGGCACAGGTCACCTCTGAGCAAGCGGTATGAGACTGAATAAAGCTGGAGTTCTTTCAGTCGGGCAGCATAAGACATATTTTTGAGACCCTTTATCCTTTTGGTGAGGAACTTTTGGGGCCTTTCAAGCTGCATCAGGTGTCTGGTCAGATACATTCGAACGGGCATTGTACTCAATCATAGGTCTAATGAGTGATGAGTACAGGGGACGATGACCTCCCTTGATCTAGATGTGAATCCCTTCATGATCAGGTGGGCGATATAGAAGGTTTTCCTAACTACTTTAGCAACATGAGTGTCAAACGAAAGACTACTGTCAACTTGGGTCCCCAGATCCCTGATGACTTTTTCTGTGCTCAGTGGATTGTCACCTATATGGTAGCTAGGGGTAACCTTGTTTTTCCCGAAGGGTATGACTATGCATTTTTTGGCGTTTAACTTCAGGCCATGGCTCTGGCACCAGTTATCCGTTTCTGTGAGGCCCTTCTGGAGGATATCTGTGTCAGATGTGTTTTCGACTATGGCGCCCAGTTTGCAGGGGAGTCCACTCAGGAGTAGCTTTCTGGTAACCAGGTTGAGCAGGCAAATTTAGTGACTTCTCAGGGTTGGATAGGAGGTAGTCTTGGTTAATAATATTGGCTGGGAGGAAAATCACCCGGAGTAGAATACTGTAAAAGGAGAGAGACACACACTGGGTTAGGTTTTCCCTTTTGTATTGTTAAGAGCTATAGGTAGTGAGGTAGGGGAATAAGGTAGTAGTTGTGTTAAAGTCAGAGGAGAGAGGAATATTCAGAAATGAACAAGTAATGAATATAAACAAGGAGCATAGAGTTGATACAGGTAAGTAAGATAGTTGGGAGGGGTAGTATTAGAGTGGTAGACGTAGAGGGGGACGAGATTCAGGTAGTAATACAAGGCAGAGTTATGGCAGTATAGGAAAAACTTGTAATTCAATTTAATCATACTAAAGGTTCAAACGGAGTAATGAGGAGACAGGGCTAGTATGTAAATATAGAACAGGTAGGTTTAGACAACAGTAAATCAGCATATAAGTTGGCTTAATCAAGCAGTAATTAAATCAAGTATGATAATAAACATTCACTCTTCAGCTCTGGTGCAATTACAATGCCACGAGGCTAAAACAGTGCTAATGATTACATAACCCTGATATTAACAGTAGCTGTGTGAAGCAGAAAAAGAAGCATTTTAACTTAGGCTATAAACATGACTATAGGTAGTTCAAGGAGAGGAATAAAAGACCATTTTGTTGCAGGTTGTTTAAAAATGGTACAAAACAATAAGTAGTGTAAGGAGGTATTAATAGTAGTTATCGCTATAATTATTGCGATAGGGACCTAATATTCTGAGAAGGACAAAACATCACTTATGTTTGCAGCATGCTTAGGCTAGTGCGGTCATTACCGCTTAAGAAATCACAGTACTTCAATAAAACATCCTCCTCTTATACTCTACTAGAAAAAAAAGAACACTGTCGCTATAGCTTGCAGCACTCTTTAGCTAGTAAGCTTGATGCGGTATTTACCGCTTAACAAATAGTAAGACCAAAAACAAACATAATCGTCCAAGCACAAACAAAAAATCCTGAAGCAGCAAACGTGTCCCAAGTAATGTATTATAAACCCCGTTTGCTATTTAAAGCCAAAGGAGCTCGAATAGTAGAAATGCAGATATGGGATTATGGATATAAACTAATGTGAAATTTAAGCCCTAATGTGAAATTTAAGCCCTGTGTTTGCACATAGTGCAGTACCGCGCACTGCCAAGGAGCTTTGGTAACCATTGGCAGTGATAGATGCACCAGTGTCTCACCAGCAAAGCCCCTAAGGCCAGACGGTATACGTAACATACTAGTCATAGGTGATTCATTTGAGAGACACGGATGTGCCCTCATCATGCTGGATAAGGAGATAGTCATGGTGAGTTGCCGGTCAGGTGCTAGAGTCCATCATATCACATATGCACTCGGGTCTCTCAACATCAGGTACAGTTATGACTCTGTCATTGTCCATGTTGGTGTGAAAGACCTGAGATGTACCTGTTTGGACTATATGAACAGAGACATAACCGAGCTCCTTGAGTATGTATTCCCAGACAGGTATGTCTCTAGCCTTAAGCAGCATCTTACCATCACTAAACTGATGCCTCAATACAAACAGAAATGGATGGACTGGCTTAGCTTCTGATGTCATTCTAAGCGGATCCAGCACCTCACAGCCTGGATGACATGATCGATTGGTCCTAAACCTTTGCCAGAGATGGCCTTCACCTGTCCCCGTGGGTTTCTGGATACTGGCTAAGGCTCTTCCCACCCCCATAGTGCCTTGTTTGGGCAATGTCATGATGACAAAATTCCCAGTGTAAAAAAATTCATCAAACTACAAACTAAAGGTCATGCTGCTAAATGCTAGGAGTCTCAACGTGAAACTGCACTCACTAGCAGCATTCCTAACCTTGGAAGATGCAGGCATTTGTACAGTCATTGAGACCAGCTTCAAAGCTGTGGAAAGCACCTCAGCCTTACCAGGTTTATACATCATTCCACAAGTTCAGACCTCAAACTGAAGGTGTAAAGATGAAAGGAAGTGGCGTTTCAGTATACATTAGAGATGAGCCCACTTCTAGTCTGGTCAAACAATATGATGCATAAGGAGGTACTTCGGGTGCAATTAACTGTTTACAAGACACCTGTTCTAGTCATAGCTAGCTATAGGTTGCCATCCATGAATCAGGACACGTACTCTGCCTGTTTGGATCTGCTTGAGTCTATCAGGATAGAACCACACACAGTTTCTGGGCGACTTTAACTACCCTACCATAGACTGGATAAACTACTCATGCTCAGATGCACTTGCCCAAAGATTCCTTGACTTCGTCAACTCAAATGCCTTGGACCAGCTTGTTGGCACCCCCACAAGGAATGAAAACATCCTGGACCTGGTAGTGACAAATATAGAGGACTGTTGCAGCATCCATATAGTGTCATCCTTCCTGGTGAGATCCAACCACAAATCAGTCTCATTCAAAGTTGCCATCACTCCAGAACCCCCCCCCCCCCCCAATCAGTAACTAGACAGAGAAACTTCTCCAAAGCAGATTATAACCTCCTATGGGTTGGTATAAACAGCTTTGTAGCACCTTCCTCCTCTGATGGAACAAACTATGTGGAACTCTACAACAAGGCTCTATACAAGCAACTGTATAGCTGCATGGATTCGGCAATACCAGATAGGACCAAAACAAGCTCCTCTAAGAAGAACACATCTGTCTGGTGGACTTCTGCCATTAATAGACTTTACAATAAGAGGAAGAAACCGCTGCCTAGGAGTAAGAAGGAGCAGGTCCAAAATTGTGAACAGTCCCTCCTCCGCTTAAACAAGCAAATAAGGCCCCTTGTGAAATCCTCCAAACTGAACGATGTGTCCAAATTAGCTTCAACAAAAGACATCTATAAGACCTTCTTTGGTTGCATCTGCAGCCTCAAAGGTAAAGCCCAGATTTGTACTGATCTGGTGGTTAGTGGTACCATACACACCAACACTGTGGACATAGCAAACCTGCTGGTAGATAGGTTCAGTGAAAATTTCATTCCCCTGTCCCCCCACCCACCCCCGAGATTTAACCAAAACATCCCAAACACCTGCCCCCACCTCATATCTCTAACGAGCAGTTCATAAACACCCTTGCTAAGGCCAAAAACCCTGCATTTATGGGAACAGATAACATCCCAGGCTGCGTTCTACATGGGGCTCCAGCAGTAACTAGCAACATCATTGGGTACCCTATTCAGTCATAGTCTAAGAACAAGCTTCATGGTAGCCAAATGGAATACAGCTACAGTTATCCCATTACACAAAGGCGGTGCTTCCATGGAACCTGGGTACTGTAGACCCATTAGCCTGACTAGCCTAATTTGCAAGCCCATGGAACATCATCATAGATCTCATAAACAAGCACATTGGCAGTCTCCAAGCATTCAACCCTACCCAGTTTGGGTTTGTCAAAGGGAGAATCATGTCTGTTGAAACTGGAGGACTTATTTTAGATGGACACAAGACCCTGGATGAGAGGAAATATGTGCATACTGTCTAAAAAGCCAGGGTACTGTTTGGCTAGGCTTATATAGGCCCTAGGGCCAATAGAACCTATGAAGCTGGAGTTAACCAAGGCATTTGACACCATTCCCCACTCAGGCAACATCGACAAACTTGCCCAGTTAGGCATCATCCCTTACCTCATTAGGTGGGTAGTAAACTTGGGTTACTGACAGAACCCACACAGTCAAAACAGAGGAATCAACTTCAACAGTAGACCCATAACCAGTGGTGTACCACAGGGATTGGTCCTGGGACCTCTGCTGTTTGGAATCTACTTCTCAGAAGTGCAGACAAAAAACTAAAGGTTTGTGGCTGACAACGTTTGCAAACAGCTGCAAGTTGTGGGCTGTCTTAGATTCCCCAAATGATGCAAACAGCCTACAAGAGGGTCTCACCCTAACAAATGAGTGCTAGAATTGTGGCCTCAAACTCTGTGCTAAAAATGTATCGTTACCCCTTGTGGCAAGAACAATGTTCCTGCTAGATACCACACCAACAGCAATGCCCTAAGCATGCTCTCGGTGGGGGAACTTGGGCACACAGGTTGATAGCAACCTAATATTTGGCCACCATGTTGCCACAGTGGTAAGAAGGGCCCATCTATATGGCTCACCTCATAAGTAAGGGCGTTGCAGCTAGAAAAGGTCATAACCTCCCTGTACTCGTACCTCATCAGGCCAATAATTGAGTATAAACACCCCTTTCGGTATCCATCTTTCCAATCACCTGCAGCAGCTGGAGAAGCTGCAAGGCTTCCTGACTAGGAAAATTCATGGTCTCAAGCACCTACCGTGTGTGGATAGGCTCAAATCCCTATCTCTTTAATCTGTGTCATACAGATTGCTCAGAGGCAACCTCTGCCTTACATATAAAGCCATCTCTGAAGAAATGTTGCATATCCGAAAGTCAAAGTGTACACATGTTACTCGCACTAAAGACATTTAACCTGGTATGCAACATCAATAGAACTTGCCGATTTGTTTCCCAGAGGTTACCACACCTTTGGAATAGGCTTCCTCTCCACGTTAAACAGATCACCTTGTTTGCCCTCTAAGTGCAATCTGGATTATTGGATGGGTAACAGAATATTCACCCTGGGAGTCCCACCAGTGTCCCTCCAGGACAAGGGGCACCAGGTGCTGATTTTAGTGTTTGCCAACAAAGTATCACCTTTGCTCGCAAAAAAAGTGGTCAATATAACATTCAAACAAAACCATGGTATTTAGAAACAATTATCTACATTCACAAACGTTGTATCATATAGACTGCTTAGAGTTGACTTGTGCCTGGCCTAAGAGCAGTTTCTAACCCTGACTTAATGAAAATGCTGAACAACTACAAATCTAATGGGACAAGACTCACTCTGTCTAGAGACATTAACTTAGCCTGCAATATAAACGGGACTTGCTGGAGAAACGTACATGTCCCCCAGAGGATGCCGCTCCTCTGGGGGGGACTCCCGATTCGAGTTAAATAGAGCTCCTGAATGACCCTATTTAAGCACAACTTTGACAATTGGATGGGAAACCATAAATTCATCCAGGGGTACACCTGTGTCCCTTTTGGATATGGGCAGTTGGTGCACTAATATAGGCTATTTCTCTTAATCTATGAAGGAACAAGGCTAAAACATGGCTAGGCTTATAAAGGCCCTAGGGCCAATAGCCTAGTAACGTCCTGTGAAATCTGAGTTTATTCAAGACTTGGATCTCTAGGTTGTTTAACTTTCTTTATGTGGCGTACCTTTAATGGATGGAGATGCTTCAGGGCTAATTTGTTGCTCAGTTTGCAATTCTGTATGATAGAGGGTCATACCAGGGATTTGGGACTCTTGAAAATGTGAAGGACATCTTTTAGCCACACTAATGTGATTTCAGCAATAACTGGGTGAAACAGAGAGACTATTGTGAAGGGCATCTAACCTCGGAGTGGTAGTGATTAAGCAGACTAAATTGTGATGCCACTTCCCAAACTGCAGAGGATTGTCTCTCTTCATCACACTGTTACTTATAAAACTAAAAATAATTTGCTGATACTTTCAGGGCAAACCATCCTCTGCCTTTGCACATGGACTCTGACGTATTATCTGTTGGGTCTTAATGTGCTTCATTCTAGTAGCCAGGAATTGCTCTGGACAGCCCCATGGTGCAGATCGATAATACCCTTACTGTGCCACCAGATGCATGTTGGATTACCAGCACAGGACTCGGACCATGGGGGTGGGGGGTTATAGGAGTGAGAGGCTGATGTCTGCTTGTCCATCCTGGAGGATGGAGTCTGCCTAGGCTCACTGCAGTATGCAGTGTATGAGCCCAAGTAGCTCAGTGCTTGCAGTGCACTTCATGAGGATAACGGTTGCAGAGCTGGCAAGGGTGCGGTGAGGGGGCAGATTTTAGGCCACACTCCCTAGTATTATAATGCTGCAGCAGCCTCAGTCTGTTCCACAGATGGGGACTGAGCACAAGGAGGCTAGGGCAGGGTTTGCTAGATCTACTGAACTAGGAAAGAAGTTGATAGCTGGAGGGAGAGAAAAAGAAAAAAATATCCCTGGTTTATTTCCCTTGGCCTACAGTGAATGCTGAATTTCCCTCTCCTGTTTCTTCTGCTATGCTTTGCTGTTTGACAGCTGCATTAGAAATTCAGCTTAAGGGAATCCTGATATACTGATGGAGGAATTGACTGTAGGAGATACTCCGAACAAAGGTATCTGCTACCAGCTTCGTAGTTGAGACAAAGGATCTAATCAAAAGGACCTTATCTCTCTCTCTACCCTAATTACTGGGCACATTGCGGGTGCTGCGAAGAGCACTTTTGGCTAACATCAAAGAATGAAACAGTACTAATTTCATGAACTTTAATCGTACTTTGACTTAGGAATGGGGTTCATTCCAGTCATGGTATTAGAAACCTAAAAGACCTGGAGAAATTTAAAAACGGCAGAAACCCTAATTAAAACATCTGCCAGTTCATTCAGAGGATTAAGGCTATGAGTTGTTAAACTCTTTCTTGTAGTCCAGAGTTTGATTCAACAAGTCACTTAAGCAGCTAGTGCTTTGGAGCAAATGGGACATTGTCTCAGTCATCTCAATATTCTCTTCGATTACATGCCTAGTAACTACCTATGAACTCCATCAGCACACATTAATTGCTATTGCAGGAATAAGGTATCATTTGCTCATTCAGAACAGAACTGTAGTAATAGAGAAAGACAAAACCAGAAATGCAGCTTACTCAGGTGATAGATGACAGATAAATGTATATACAGAATCCTCTGCATGCAAGGTACACAAGTCCTCAAGCCTTGAACCTGCAGCATTTGTTTATTGCTTGTTAAAATTTTATCAGGAAAGTCCAGCTTTGCAGAATTGGCCTTATTCAGTTAAAGCCCAAGGGGGAAAAAACTCCTTGAAAGTTGATTGAGATTAGAGAGAGAGATGAATTAGTGTATAGAATGGAAAATAAGTATTACATAGATATATAACAAATTGTGAGCTATATACACATGAAAAAAGAAGTACGGTGGGAAAGCAGCAACCACAACAAAATAAAAAAACAGCCACTTCCAAGCCAATAACTAGTCCCCGAAAAACACAAAATACCACCTAACCACACTGAAGTGGAAAGGTAGAAGATAGAATCCACACAAGCCGAATGATTGCCACACTTTATTGTAAAATCCACATAGATCTGGTTGTAAAATCCACACAGGTCAAGCGCTTTTGTCAGAATGACTTCTTCAGAACAATTTCAAGTTGTATACACATTGTGAAGGTGAACTTTGGTGAGGCTTACATCATTGCTGCAGGCTGAAAGATTAAGAGAGAAAATCACACCATGAGTAGTGAACAGTTGGGTTATAAATACTTGACTTCAGATTGATGGACAGCAGTGGGAATATACATGCAAGATAAGTGTTTTTTGGGTTCCTGCGTGTAGCTCGCAAGACATTTCCCTGCGAGCTACATCGCCGATGCCAAATGGCTGCAGCAGCAATTTGCCGTAAAGCAATACGGCTGAATAGCATAGCCACTGCTGCTGTAACCTATGCACAAAAATATTTCTACTGGTGGCGATCCTTACAGACAGCTGTCCAGCTGTATTCTAGCAGGGACAGCCATACTAGATGTGTACCACATTCCGTATTCTCATGTAAGTAATGCATTTATTTTATTATTTATTTATTTTATTGTTTCAGAGTTGTCTTGAGAGTTCACTTTTAAGTGGCTCATTCTGTTACAACAGTCAAAGTTTCTGATAGGAAAAAAAAATCAAACAAAAAACATAACTTGATTTTTCTTTCAAATAGTTGTCCAAGCTTGTTTGAAAGACTCAAAATGTAGAAGAAACTAAGTTTTTGTTAAGTATAATACAATTCTGTCAGAAAAAAGAAAAAGCAGAGCTAAGACTTTGTGCTGTTAGCAGTTTGCCATCCTGGCCACATGCCCCATGTATAGTTTTCTAATGTGTGACACGCGCGCACACACACACTTTTGGGAGGTGGGATTGTCACTTTGCATGAGTCAGTTGTATTTTACTGCAGAGATGGCCAAAAACCAAGCTCATTGAATGAGATCATTGGAGGGGTCCTCCTGCCCCCAAATTGCAATAGTTTCAGAGATTCTGCATTAATCAGAGGCGCAGGTGCAAAACCCTTTATTTGGTATTATGGAGCTTTGGCCCCAAAGTTTTTTTTTACATTTTTGTAAATATTTCTTTTGAGCAATATGCATTCACACAGCAACTCTACAGTGAGCTGACTTGCATCCCATCTCAGGGTCAACTTGTCTAGACATTTCCCAGCTCTGCATATGCAGCTGTGCTATTGCTTTTGTCTTTCTCTACTTTTTGTTTAGTATGTGAGATGAGCAAAATTATTGTGGAAGTTCACTGTCCCACTTGATCCTGATCAGATGACGTTCATGCTCCCCTCATTAAATCATATAAATATTTCATTCTCTATTATAAATAAATAACTAGTCACTTTATTCTGGCTTCAGTCCAGATCTTTGAAAAGTGCAGCCCTTCCCAAGAACAGTAAATGATCTGTAAATAATCAGGCCTCCCTCTGTCCCTGCCCCCCTCCCAGGATTCTGAAATATTCTGTTACCATACAGGTACACACACATTTTAGTGAGACCTCTTGTATAATGAATAGCATAGGTTTCCAGCTGTGTACATCACCAATATGGCCGTCTTCATACATACTTATCCAGTGATCCCATCTGTGGTGGCATAGATTATGCTCAATGGTGATGCTAATTCCTGTTTTAACCCATATAGAACACAGCCCGTGATGTTATCTGGTCCCATAGATGGTATTTAAGACCTATTATACTTCGTGAGAGACAGGAATTTGGGATGTATGTGGTGGGGACACGGGAGTGAAGTTTTCAATGAACCTGTCAGCCAGCAGGTTTCCTATATCCACAAGTTATATACATATAGTACCATTAACTATGAGTTCAGTGCAAATCTGAGAATTACCTTGAGGTTATGGATGTAACTAAAGAACGCCTTGTGGTTATTCCTAGGGAAGCTAATTTGTATTCATCGTTAGCTTTGGAAGACTTCACTGGGAGTCTTATTTGCTCGTTTAAGTTGGATGGAGTGTTTCCGGTTTTGAAATTTTTCCTTCCTGCTCTTATTCAATAATTTCTTTCTCCTATTATATACCCTATTAATGGCAGTAGCCTACCAGGTAGGTTTGTTTTTCTTTGAAGATCTTGCTTTGGGTTCTCTCAGGTACGGCAGATTCAATACAATTGTACAGGTGCTTGTATAAAGCATTGGTGTGTAACTCAACATGGGTATCTGTTCCATTAGTGGGGGGGAGAGTGTATGAAGCTATTTATGCTATCACATAAGAGGTTGTAATTGGCCTTGGAGAAGTTTTTAAGACTAGTTGTTGCTAAGATTGGGGGTGGGGGGGGGTCTTGTGTTGTAGTTAACTTCTAGCAAGACTGATTTGTGGTCAGATCTCATCAGGGATGGCCGCACACTGGGGGTGGTGCTGTGGTCTCCCTTGTTGGTGAGCACCAGGTCCAGGATGTTTGAGCCCCTTGTGGGTGTGTCAACCAGGTGGTCCATTGCATTGGAGTTAACTAAGTCCAAGAACCTTTGGACAAGTGAGTTAGAACATGTATAATTTACCCAGTCTATAGATGGGTAATTAAAGTCACACAAAACTAGGTTGCCTGGTTGTATCTTGACTGACTCGAGCAGATCGAAGTAGGCTAAGTAGATGATCTGATTCATGGAGGGGGGGTTCTTACCTACAGTCAATTGCAAGTGAAGTAATTCAAGGGAATTTTGCTGTTTAACCGGTCTAGAGGTGCATTCATCTTTAATGAATATTGATACCACCACCTCTAGTTCTCACGCCTTCAGTTTGTGGTCTGAAAGTGTAAAAGGAAATGTAACCTGGTATGGCTGGGGTGCTCTCCACACCCTTCAACCAGGTCTCAATGACTGCACAAATGTCAGCATCTTCAGGCTGAGGACTGCTTCCAGTGAATGCAGTTTCTGGTTTACTCTCCTAGCATTTAGCAGCATTTTCCAGTTTATTTTGCAGAGTAATATTTCTTAATCTAGTTGACTTTTAAATCATGTTACATTATGTTCACTTGAACCACTGAGAGGTCATGCAACTACAGACCTCATAATATAGGTGTTTTTGTGCAATGAGGGATAGCGCAGAGCAGGGACATCCTGCAAAATTCTGGACAGAGGAGAATTATGTGGTGTTTGTGAGAGAAGTGTTAGTAATTTTACAGTAATGCCGGCAGCGATCATTCCAATAATTTGGGCAAGATTTCATATTTTATGCTGACAGTCGAGATGAGAATAGGATAATGAGAGAGATGTCTTTAGTCTTTAGTTTTTGCAATGTTGCTGGCAGTGATCAATCAGCTATTGTTTGCAATATTAATCTGCTTTGTGATTTGGGAGGAGCAACTTGCATTGGAATGCTTCAATCTGTGCCAAATTGTGTGGACTGTGGAGGCATACCTGTCAACTTCTTACCAAGAAAATCTGGAAAAAGACTAAAGATAATGTGGGTTGGGTGAGGGGCAAAGGTCCTAAAATATGGACAGATGTTATTTCCTCTTATACCTTTAGAATGTTCCATGAAAAACTGGATATATGTTACCAGACATTTTCTGAAGGACATGAACTCTAATACAAATGTATGCCTTTATTTAGTGACTTCAGTCTTCAGAGATTTGCTAGAAAACTAAAAATTTTGATGAACAGACTAAAAATGTGAGGAAAAAATCTGGATATTCTGTGAAAATCTGTACAGTTAAGAGGTATGTGTGGAGATGAAGATATACATGGCCTTCAGACATTATGGCTCTGACTGCTGGGATGGTTGGATTTGCTGGGTGAAAGTAACTGACTGTCGTGTCATTTGGTCAGTTTAAACCATCTGTCTGTCTTAGAAGTGCGCATTTGTAAGATGACATTTGAACTGAACTAGATACCTGATATGCACAGAGTATTCATAATTACTATGGTTGCCTTCTGTGGAAAAAATGTGAAAAAAATCATCACTGCAAACAAAAAGTTTAGAAAAAAAGATCTACAGTGCACCCCAGAGCATCTCTAACCTCATGACTTCAGGGTGCCTTGCATGTCCCAACTTTATTACAGTGTAGTCCTTGGTTAGTTAGGGTGTGTGAAAGATGGAGGAAAAAGCAACGCTGAAGAGTAAAACTGAATTTCTTTCTCTGATTATGGTTTTTGTTCAAGCATTCAATGGATGAAAAAGGTGGTTTAAAAAAAATTCAAAACTGCACCTCCGCGCATCTAGAACATCTGGCTTAATACAGTTTTTTCTTCCACAGTTATCAGGGTGCGGTTCTGTTTGGATAGAATATGATGAATGAATAAATAACTGCAGGAGAAACTGACAAGTATGATAAACTGTGAGGAAAAAGAAGAAACACTGTAATCTGGAAAGCTTGAGGAGGCCAGGAAGGGCGGGCTCGGGTGTGCCATGGAGCCTTTTCACCTAGGATGCTGGTTTACCTACTGTAACTCTGGCTCCTTGTGTAGGTGCAGAAACTAAAATTATTACTATGTACGTCTTTATTGTATTTTGCACTTTCACACTCAAGCAACACCCTGTCATGCATTTTAGAAAATCAAATCCCATTTTATGAATTATGGACTTGTAACATTAGTAAATCAAGGTCATTCTCATCTGTTCCTTCTGTTTGAAAGGACATGAATTAAAACTAATGCTTTTCAGACAAATTGGGAGTACAAAGTCACTCCAAATTTGAACAATCACTGTGTTTCTCCTCACTTTTTCTTTGTTTTTGGAACTTTGACTACTAAATAGAATGTTGATTTTTATGAAGAAACAAACACAACAGTGTTACTATGATTTGTTTATTTCTGCCCTTCTGTGAATCTCTGTGGATATAAAGCACAGTTGACAAAAGACAAGGACAGTACAGTAATGTGATGCAGGCTAGTCAGCACACAGTTGACAGAAGACAAGGACAGTACAGTAATGTGAAGCAGGCTAGTCAGCACCCAGATGTACTAAAAGTATAATTCCACATTGTAGGATAACAGCAGAACTGTTTGTATTGTTGAGAAAGTGAAATGGTAGAAAACTATGTATACAGTGTATGAATGTTGTACTACCTGGCATATTATCGTATTCAATAATGATCATTATGGCTACATTACCCTTTAATGTTTAACTGACCCTCAGCATTATGTCAGACATTTGCATAGACCTAAAATGTGACATCAACACACTGGCCATACTCTGTGTGTACTGTTGCGGACATTTGAAAAGGTGATGGCAGTCCTATACTTGGACTGAGACAACACGTCCTTGTTTTCATTTAATGCATTCAGGTTTGGGGTGTAGCACTTTACAGCTTATCATCAGTGCATAGCAATGAGAGCAGTCACCAGAGGTGACATATTGAGTGGGAAAACTATTTTGTCACTGGCATATCTGCAGTCTAGCTGTCTAGACAGTACATTTTGTGTGAGTAGAATATTTTTCATTCAGGGCTGGGGTGTGTTTGTATGGTTTGGTCATCCAGAAGTGTACTGGCAGGCATTATGTAAATGTTGTTGCTCACTCATGTCCTGCTAAGTTTTTAAGTTTTGTCACTTCTCTGAACTAAACAACACTGTGTTATGTGATGCTATCATGTAACTGATGTACAGACGTGATTAATAGGTCTGTTAAGTACGATCTGCATTATCAGATATGTATCATATCTGACATTTATAGACATTCAAGAATGCCCAGAATTTCCAGTCTGTCAGTAACACACAGAGGATGTTATTTTCAAACCACATGAATATAAATGTAGATTGTGTTACATACATACATGCATACATACATAGAAAAGTAGCTATTATAACTTGTCAAAATATAGGGTTATCGATGGCATGAGTTTTTGGTTGCAGCACTTAATTTTTACTGCCTTAGTAAAAGTACCCGTAATTACCTACTATAATACACTAGGAATGGTACTGAAAAGTATATGGGAAATGTATAAACTGCATTTGCTTCAGCTTTCAAATGCTAATCAGTGTAAATTAACTGTACTGCAGTCAAACAGGCAGGAAAGATGTGGAAGTTGAAAACCTTTTTCCACAATGAATGATAGAAAAAAAATGAGAAAAGAAATCCAGTAGGATGGAATCACTATTAGACAAATAGTTATGATGTGATTTCTGAAGGACAACATACAGCATCAGCTAATGAGAAAATACTTTTAGAGCAGTGATTAGATTCAGTTTGAAAGCTGCATGACATTTTTAGAGAAAAGATGCAAAATATTTTATTATTTTAGTATATCTGGACATTTGGTAGTCAACATGTTTCTTTGCATGGCACAAGTCCAAAGCAATGCTGTGCTGTAAAATGAGGGAAAATCTGTAGGACTATAAAATCGCACCTACATCATCACACACACACAAACAATCAACACTAATAACAGACTGTATGAAAAATAATTGATAGTGGAAGGAAAAACATTTTAGCAACAAGCATGAAAAATACTATTGCTTAGGCTTGAATACTTATTTGACACAGTTTTGCAAAAACAAGTACATAGTAAAGTAGCTATCACTTCATTGCTAAAGAGGCCCCAGATCTGTGTGTGACAAGAAGACAGCATCCCTAGCCGAGTAAAATCCAGTCATTATAGGTTCATAGGTTCATACTAGGCTATCTGCCCTAGGGCATTTATAAGCCTAGCCAGAATGTGTTTGGCTTTCGCCACACATTTTAAATTAATTTTGCTATGCCCTTTTTTGAGGTTAGTATACTGTGCCTCTGTCTAACAGTGACACAGAAGTGATACCCGGGGTAAACCTACGATCTCCTTCCACTCATCAAGATTCCTCTTGAAGAGAGTCAGTGAGGGACTCTGCCTAACCTGGACTGGGATTTTATTCCAGAGTGAAGGGAGCCATTGGGTTATGAATCTGTCCCTCCAGCATGTCCTATTTATTTCAGTGCTGAGGTTCAAGTCTCTCAAGCGTGTAGCTCGATGGGATTTGGATTTTCTGAGGTGCAGCATGTCCATTAATTCCGGGTTGGACATGGCTTTATACGTCAGGCACAGATCGCCTCTGAACAGGCGGTATGCCACTGAGTAGAGCTGGAGTTTCTTTAACCGGGCAGCATATGGCATCTGTTTGAGCCCTTTGATCCTCTTGGTGAGGTACTTTTGGTGTCTTTCCAGTTGCTGCAGGTGTCTGGTAAGGTACATTCCAAAAGGGGCATTGTACTCAATTATGGACCTGATGAGGGATGAGTAATGAGGCACGATGACCTCTCCTGATCTAGATGTGAATCCCTTCATGATTAGGTGGGCTATATAAAATGTTTTTCTAACCACTTTGGCCACGTGGTTGTCAAATAAGAGATTGCTATCAGCTTGGGTCCCCAGGTCCCTAATTACTTCTTCGGTACTTAATGGATTACCACCTATGTGGTAATTTGTGGGCACTTTGTTTTTGCCAAAGGGGATGACTATACACTTTTTGGCGTTTAGCTTGAGGCCATGGCTCTGGCACCAGTTGTCTGTTTCTATGAGGCCCTTTTGGAGGATGCTTGTGTCGGCTGGAGAGTCGATTATGGCGCCCAGTTTGCAGTCATCTGCGAACTTGGTCAGCCACAGTCCTTCCGTGTTGGCCTGTACCTCTGAGAAATATATACTGAACAAGAGAGGTCCCAGGACTGAGCCTTGTGGGATGCCACTTGTAACTGGTTTGGAGTCTGACATGGCTCCAGCAATTCTAACCATGTGGGTTCTGTCCTTGAACCAGTTTGCAACCCATCTAGTGACATAGGGGTTTATATTTAAGCTGGTGAGCTTATCTATAATGCCCGAGTGGGGTATTGTATCGAAGGCTTTTGTGAGGTCGAGGTAGGCTGTGTGGACCACCTTCCCCTTGTCAATGGCCTTGTTGACTGTTTCAAAGAAATCAACCAGGTTTAAGAGGCAGGATCTGCCCCTAACAAAGCCGAACTGGGTAGGATCCAGTGTCTGTAGGTCCCCAATATCTTTATTTATGAGGTCCATGATGATCCTTTCCATAGCTTTGCAGACCAAGCTAGTCAGGCTTATGGGGCGATAGTTTCCAGGATCCGTTGAGGCACCACCTTTGTGGAGAGGGTCCACAGTTGCTGTACGCCACTCTTTGGGTACATATCCTGTAGTAAGGCTGAGATTGAACAGTAGTTTTATGTTTGGGTTTAGCTCTTCTTGGAGTTCATGTAGGATGCAGCCCGGGACACCATCTGGTCCCATTGATACTGTGATTTTTGCTTTGGAGAGGGCGGCTCTTACCTGAGCATCTGAGATGTCAGGGGGGCAGCACTCTGCTGGGATAGATATTTGCCCTTTTGGTGGGGAGGGGGGGGGAGAAGTTTGCGCTGAACCTGTCAGCTAGGATGTTGGCAATGTCTGTGGGTTCGGTGTATTTTTTGTCATTTTGGACTAATTCTGAGCATTTCTGGGACTTACCACCCAGGTCCCTAACATAACTAAAGAAAGCCTTGTGATTATCCTTAGTGTCCTGTGCAATTTTTCTCTCGAAGCTGGCCTTAGATCATTTTATGAGTGCCCGTAGTTTTTTGCTAATACTGATCAGAGATGCCTTCCCTTTTTGGAATTTTGCTCTATCATTTAGTAGCTTCCTCCTTCTATTGTATAGTTTGTTTATGGCTGGGGTCCACCAGACAGGACGTCTGCCTTTGGAGGATTGGGTTTTGGTTTTATTTGGGATCGCATGATCCATGCATTCCTGAAGGTGTTCATAGAATGCGTTTATAAAGGATTCTGTGGTCTGGGCCATATTTTCCACAGGCCCGGGGGCTTTGAAGGATTCCACCTCAGTTTTGAGGAGTGTGAAATTTGCTTTAGAGAAGTTTTTCACTGTGGTTTTTTGGGCAGGGTGTGGGGTCAGGATGTGAATATCCAGTGAGATTAGTTTATGGTCTGATCTTACCAGTGAGGGATACACTTCTGGTCTGGAGCATAGAGTCCCCATGTTCGTGATGATAAGGTCCAGTATGTTTTCCCCTTTTGTGGGAGTAGTAACAAGTTGTTCCATAGCATTTGAGTTTATAAATTCTAGGAACCTTTGGGCTAGGGTGTTGGAGCTAGAGTAATGCTCCAAGTCTATGTTTGGGTAGTTGAAGTTGCCCAATATAATGGTGTTTGGAGAGACCTTCATATTTTCCAGTGTTCTCAGGAAGGCCGAGTGGGGTTCCTGGGTTACAGAGGGTGGTCTGTAGCAGGCTGTAAACTGGAAGGCAGTTTTACCCACTGTTAGTTGCACATGGATAGTCTCTGATGCTTCGTGCTGTGCCACCAACCTGGAGGTGTGGGAATCTTTGACGAATATTGATACTCCCCCTCCTTTTGTGGGTCGGTCCAAGTTTTGGGGCCGAAAAGCATGGTATGAGGTATAACCTGGTAGTGCTGGGGTGCTCTTGGGAGCCTTGAACCAGGTTTCTGTTACTGCACAGATATTGATGTTCTCCATGCTAAGGAGAGTTTCTAGTGCGTGCATCTTGAGGTTTAGACTTCTGGCGTTGAGTAGCATTACTCTTAGTTTCTTATCCCTTGTGATACCTATGGAGGTGGGTTTGTCTTTTGAGACATGCCTAAAAAAGGCACTATGGGGGTAGCAAGAATCTTTGCTAATATCTGAAAGCCCAGGGGTGACAGGTGCAAGCCGTCCCTAGCGAAGCATCTTGGCTTGTTGAGCATGTCATCCCAGGCTGACAGGCATTGGATCTCCTTTGAATGACACCAATACTTAAGCCAATTGTTGAAATTGATCATCTTGTCTTTATATTGTGGCATCATTCTTGGTGAGGGTAAGATGCTACTCAAGGTCAGGGTCATACCGGCCTGGGCCACATGCTCAGAGAGCTCCTCTATGTCTCTTTTCATGTAGTCTAGGGAGGTACGTCTCAGGTCATTCACACCAGCATGGACAATGACCGAGTCATATTTGTACTTGCCTTGGAGTGACCTGAGTGCTTGTGTTATGTGGCGGATCCTAGCACCCGACAGGCAGCTCACCGTGACCTTCTCCTTGTTCAGCCTGGTGAGCGGGACGTCAGTGTGCCTGATGATGGTCACCTATTACAAGTGTATCAGGTGTGTTGTTTAGACTTAAGGGCTGTGACTGTTCGGCACACTGGCTTTGTGAGCTATGTGTTGCACGTGTTTTGTTTTGGGGTAGCGGTTGCTTGGGTGTCTGCTTTGGAGGTCTCTGCTGCTTAGGCAGATTTTTATTTAGAGCTTCCGAGTATGTTTTTGCGTGTTTATCTGTTTAGTTTGCTATCGTGGTAGGTCTATGTGAGACTGGAATTGTAGTGAGTGTGGTTTCCTTCTCCTCCTGACTGGTTACGCCAGTACTGAGTTGAGAGAGCTTAGCCTCCAGTTTGGCTGTATGGATGCATCTCTCACATGTGTTGGAATTTGTTGGGAGGAGGAGAGGGTTGTCTGTGTACATGAGGCAGTTGTAACATTGCCTCAAGATTTCCAGATTCACCAGTTGGACCGGAGAGACGATTGACAACTGACCTTTGGGCATGCTAGAATAGTATTGGGAATTCCTTTATAATTGAAAAAAAAGGGCCAATGGGGAACAAGGTACTCAAGGGGAGTTTGTGAGTGTGTAGTGCTTTTAATTTTTTAGTGCTGACTTATGTAATTGCTTTAGTGAGCAAGTGCCAGGTAACTTAAATGCAATGCGTTACAGATAACTTAAATGCAAAAACGACAAACAGTAACTTTTAAGTGAAACAAGGAAATGAGTACAGTAAGTGATGCAGATATCACTAGGGATCCACAGAAGCACTGAAAAGCCACGTTTTGGGTGGTATCAGCGTTTCAGGGAAATAACAAGCAAACAAACAACAAGCATACAAACAGAGCTAGATTCAGCAGGCCTGGATCTAGTCTATGCTACAGCAAACAAGGTGTACCAATTTCAGTAAGAAACAGTTGAAATATGCAGGCACTATAAGCCTTTAACCAGAAATTCCCAGCTCAGAAGGACAGTGTCCAGCCTCTCCTCCCACAAGAGTGCAGACCACGAACGTTCTTACTGTAAAATAACTGGCCTGAAGCCCAAGTGCTTAAACCAGAACTAATACACTTTTAGTATAAGAGACACTGAGCCCTCAGTCAGCAGTTCCCAACTTACGAAGGATGCAAGCTACCTGTCCTGCCACCACAGTGCAGGCCACAAACCTTCCTAATGTAAAACAACTGTTCTGAAGCCCAAGTGCTTAATCCAAAAGACTTAGAATGATAGCTACACTTTAATCAAGTTACTACCAAGCAGTAATAAATACAATTGAATACTTTGAAGAATGCCTGGATTAGTGCTCAAGTTATACAAACAAAGCTAGATTCAGCAGGCCTGGATCTAGTCTATGCTACAGCAAGCAAGGTGTACCAATTTCAGTAAGAAGCAGTTCAAATATGCAGGCACTATAAGCCTTTAACCAGAAATTCCCAGCTCAGAAGGGCAGAGTCCAGCCTCTCCTCCCAAAAGAGTGCAGACAACGAACCCTTTTAATGTAAAATAACTGGCCTGAAGCCCAAGTGCTTAAACCAGAATTAATACACTTTTAAAATAACTGACACTGAGCCCTCAATCAGCAGTTCCCAACTTAGAAGGATGTAAGCTACCTGTCCTGCCACTACAGTGCAGACCACAAACCTTCTTAATGTAAAACAACTGGTCTGAAGCCCAAGTGCTTAAACTAAAAGGCTTAGAATGAGTTACACCAAGAAATAATAAATACAACTGAGTACTTTTAAGATGACGCAAAAGCAAAATAAAGTATTCAGCTAATCTAATTGCTCATGAGTGAGGGAAGGAAAATACAAAAGGGCAAACTGCAGCTGCAAGTTCTAAGCATTTTCTCTAAAACCCCCACTGAGAGTTTGTGTAATCTGACCTGCAGTATGCTAAAAAGGCTATTTGAAAACCTTGCCTCTAGCTGAACATGTGACTTAGAGTACTAAAATGTAAACAAACTCCTCTAGCAAAAAATCTGAGCCAATGCCCCTTTAAAAAGGGGGAAACACTAAATGAAAACTACTCGTGCAATAGCAGTATCTCATAGTAAAATATTAGTGGCCTAATGGTTAAGGTGTTTGCCTTACAAACACAAGGTGCAGAGTTTGAATCTCACAAGGGATAATTGGCTATGCTTAAATGGCTCGCAAGGGCAGTTAGCTTAGAACTAATCTATGAACCTATTTTTAAAGTAAAGCATGAGATTGTGCTTCATTAAAAACATGCACTGCTTCCAACCTGGGTTTGTATTGTACCTTCAATGGCTTTATGTTCATAAACCATGTTGATCAATCCATAGCCTTATAGTGAAATTAGCAGCAAGGAATTGCAGTCACCTTACCATATGTACTACAATGTAAGCAACACAAGCATTACTGATGCATTAAAAAAAAAAAACTTCAGTTGAGGATGTAAAAAATTAATACTAACAGCACTGAAAGTAGTATATATATTTTGGCTTCATGGAGTTTGTAGTATAGCAGAAGCTGAACTAGAAAGGGGTTATCTTTATTACAGGCATATTCTCATTTATAATGTAGTGCCTTTTGTTAACACACTGATAAAAATACATTTCTGTTAACACAATACGTGTTTGGAAAACTGTTCTGAGCACTTTGTATAATAAAAAAAAAAAAAAAATGAATGGAGTACAGAGTTAATTACTAAGCAATGAGCAGTGTAGAATACACTTTGTCAAACTGGGTTGCAAAAAGCTTTAGTTGGATTTTCTGCTCTCTGGGAAGGTATCTTGTCATAATGTGTAAAGCAACAAAAATGAAATACTTACTGAAATGTTAAGGCTTGGAAAAAAATGCTTGAGGTCTTAGGAGGTACATGTAATAAGAATGATTTTGGAGAGGATAGCCAGGTATTAGAACAGGCAATCCAATAAATTAAGGGGGGTTGTGAAATAGTGGGTTCCTTCAAGGATAACTTGGGTAACTTATGACATTTGCACAACAGTTATCCACTAAATACACCTAGATCTTATCCTTGCCTGTAGTGGGTTTGATACTAATATTGTGTGCCATGTATGGTCAGTAGTGTGGAAAATGTGACTTGTGCCACAGCTGTGCACTTGCATTTTGTTTTTATATACCAAGCATTTACATTTTCTGAATTATAATTACAAACGGTAACAAACTGTCACTGCAGTTTCTTTTCTAGTGATCACACATATAACTGTTGCGTTTCATGTGCAGGTGACAGTAATTGGTTATACGCTGGGAATTCCGGACGTCATCATGGGCATTACCTTCCTCGCTGCAGGGACCAGCGTACCAGACTGTATGGCCAGTTTAATCGTTGCAAGACAAGGTATGGATTTTTGACTCTTCCTCTTAAGTTGTTTGCTCTAATTACATTGGTAATGTAGTTTTCATACTGTCAGTAGCACAGCACGCTAATAACAAAATATGCAAACTGTTGTCCTTGCTCCTTGTCACAAGGCAGTGGCTGCAGACATGTCAAGTCTTTTGTTAGATGTTGTCAGTGTCCCTGAACAATTGCAAATGCAGCAGTAAAACTGTTACAGGGAGTGCAAGGGGGTACATGTAACTAGGTTTTAGAAAATGTAAATGCTCCATGTTTACAGAGTGAATTTAAAATTGAACAGTAATGAATTGATAACCTAACAAGTGAAATTTTATAGTCAATTGCACCTCACAGTTTGTAATACTTACTACAGGCAGTTTTGTAAAATAAATGCATGTCTCATTCTTGTTTTGTTAGTGCAGTCGTGCATGTCTGAGTGCATATAATCTGGTTATAGGTGGTCGACATCCAGCATTATGGAAATGCTTCTCCTATCCCTATCAGTGTATAAGCCCTCCCCCTTTTTTATTTGAAGAGCATGGCCATCATATAGCATAGAGTCTTAATCCCCCCCCCCCCCCGGCACTTGTCATCTTTGTGCAGGTGCTGTTAAATTGAAGTATGTTACGGTGGTCCAGAGATATACTTTTATATACACTCCAGTAGCTACTTGCCTCACATGGACTGGTCATCAGACCATAATGTGTGCCTGTCCAAAATGCTACCTCCTGTATTGGCACTTGGCCTTATTGGGATGTTAGTCTTGCAGTTTAGTACAGTTGCCTTCTGGATGATTGAGTTTGTACTGTCCCGTCTTTTCCAGCCTCTGCAGCTGGATCTTCCAGTACTTAGTTCACTAGTGCATTCTGGGTCATCTGAATTGTGATGAGGCCTTTATGGCTTCCACTAGAGAGGAAGTGCACATTATGTCTAGAAGTGAATACCTTTAGACTGATATGCTATGATAAGTAGTTATGGTGTGCTTTTACCTTACCAGTAAAGTTTAAAATGTATGAAAACTAACATTTTATTCCCAAATGTAAGATAGTGAACATACTTTTGCTGGCTTTGGTTTCTTACATTATTAAAATGTGAATGAGCTTTGTGGTATTCCAGGAACTTTTGTCTGTGGTGGTGTGTTCCTTCATGTGATGCACATTTTTCTTCTTGGGTAAATTATACCTAAGCATACTATTTAGGTTTTCACATATTAATTAATTTTGATTTACTTGTCAAGCTGTGGTTGTGTTCATATGCAGTCTCCATCTAATTGTCACAATTCTCCTGTGTACTCATGCTATTTGCTGTAAACTAACTAGATCAAACTTTGCCGTATGTTGGTGACATTATTCCAAGGATTGAAAGATATAATTAAATAATACCACAGTGATCCTTGAGGAACGCACCTCTAGAAAAATTCCATTTGAATCATTAGCAGACACCTGTAGGTACTACTTATTCTGCCTATTGGTGATCTGTATTCTACATGAATACTCTTGAAGCTCCATATTGTACTTGGGGTGTTCAATGTGTTTCATATGGCTCACACTTGAAAAGCCTGATGACAGGCATTCTTTGCAGTTATTAAACCTGGAGTAATCATTGTATTAACCTTGTAAACAGCCATATGACACTGATGCTTGTAAGTCTCGATGACAAACTGCAGGCGGATAACTGACCAAGTCTTTGACCTGTCCCACAAAGATGGTGTGTGTTAAGGTCTGGGTGCTGATGCTTTGTCATAAAACTTTCCTATCATCTCATGTAATGCGAACTGGAATCCACAGAACCAAATGATATCATTTAGTTAAGTCAAGCAGCGAAAATTGCAAGTATTTTTTTTTTTTTATAAATACTTTCCATAAAATTGCCATTTAAGAATGTAAAACTTGTGATGGTGTAGGCATTGCTACAACTGCAAGTTTTGTAACTTCCTGTGCATTTTTCTTCAAAAGGTACATTGTTAAAGATCTTGTCTAATAACATATTTTGTTTTTCTATACTTCATCCTTTTACATAGCACAATCTCTGCCTTTTCTGTTGTCTGTGTCCAGTGACTCCTGCTTACAGTAGTGGAGACTGATGATCCCCTTTATGAACAAGAGAGGGAAAGGGGGGTACCAGTACCTTTATCTATAGGTATATGAGCTGATGAAGGTAATTTCCTAGCCTTTTTGTACTTTAGTGGAATTTTGGTTATTCAGCTGCCTGTCAGGTACAGAGTGGTGGCAATCAACATCACAGTATCCACCATCAGTAAATGCTTGTAAAGGCAAGGGGGTGTGCGTCACCCCTTTTCAGCTTTCATCAAGAAGTTCAGAACACTCCCCGCTAAAATTAGTTTCCCTTCGCCTTTCCCCTTACATTCCCTTCCTTCCCAGAGGTGAGGCAACAAACAATCCTGATCAGTTCTTGCCTCCTTTCTTGGCTTTTTCTTCAAACAAATCTGATTGGCAGTAATCACTGAATTAATGCACAGTTTAATATAATTTTGCAAACAAAGAACAGTAGCTCACTAATCATAACAGCTGGACACAGTGGAATCTGCATGTTTGCTTTTCCAGATGGCAGCATCAAAGTGTCACATCGTACAGCATTTGGTTTGTAAATTCAACAAACGAATTGACAGAAATATGATAAAAACATCGATTTCCTGCAGCTTTGTTATTTGTGTATATTCAAATAGGGAGCCACTTATTTTAAAAATCTCAGAGTGCATTTGGTCAGCCTTTCTTAGGTGACTGAAGATTTTTCCCTTCTGGTTACACTGCTGTCATAACTATGGAAGCTTTTAGTTTTCTGCCAAATTTCCACAAAGTGAGAGAATTGCATGATGCACTTGTATCATATTTCCCCCAAGATTGCACTTGTGTCCCAAACGCACTCACAGTGAACAAATTGTTTTCTTTTGTTTTGTAGAACCATTTCTAAAGTTCTTACAAATATTTCTTCAGTTCTGACATCATGTGGTATTTAGATGGCCAATAAGTAATGAAGACAGTCTGGCCTAAGTTCTGCATTCTTAGAGGCTTTTCTAGAAGAAATGTGTTGCATTACATACAAATTTTCTGTTGGTAACTAATTCGCATAAAAGTTACATGTGTGTGATATGTACATATATAGGTTTACCTCCATATGGTCGAGAATGGATTGTGCATGATATTGACTGAGATAACTGAATTTCAGAACGTGTTTGCGGCAATATGTCTAAACTCAATTTGTGAAATCCCAGCGTCATGCATTTGTTTGAATGGCAGAGTACATTCGCACTTTAGCTATTCGAACGTCTGTGAAGTGACATTCTTGCTGTTGTACTTTTGCTCAAGTGACCATCGCACAAACCATTCATGACCATATGGGGGATCTTATGCCTCTCAGTTGTCCAGAGTTTTGCAGATTGTCCAGATTTTTGCATCACATTTTTGTCTGTTCATAAAATTTGTGGTTTTCTGGAAAATAACTAAGGAATGAAGTCTCTAAATAATGACATACATTTAAATTTCAGATTTTATCTCCTCCAGAAAAGTGCAAGTCAACATGAATCCTGTTAATTCAGAAAGTTGCTAGAATAAGAGCAATATTTAATATCTGTCCCTATTTTTGGGCCTTTGTCCCACCATTGTTTTGAGCTTTTGTCTAGATATCTTGCCCTAAGAATTTGAGAGGTACAGGACTGGTACGTAAGGTGGTTTAAATGAGGGTCGCGAGAAGTGGGTGGGTTTCATACCAATCTACTGTCCTGAATTTTGCAGAATATCCATATTTTTGCTCATTTTTGGTTTATCCCTCATCTGTCATTTAGTGACTAAATCATTAAGAATGTCACTTGACGCAGCTTCAGACTTTGTATATGTAGAAATGCATGTTGATGCAAAACCTGTTATTCCAGCAACTTTCTAAGTTTGTAGAGCAATATTTAAACCTGCCTGATTTTGGACCTCCATCCCCCATTATTTAATGGCTTTGTCCAGAGCTCTTATGCTAATAGGTTGAGAGATATGGGTTTGAAGAGTCTCACTGAAAGTATGCATGTACTGAAAGTAAGAGATACTGTATCTCAAGATGACTGTATAATCTTTGGGGGCACTGCAGGAGCCAGTGTTGGAAACTGTGAGGCATGTCAAGAGAGAGAGAGAGAGGAGTTGTCCTGTTTCCAGATGACACCAAGGGTGGGGGGTGATGTTAGCAGATGCGGACATCATTTAGGAAGTGTCCTTTGGAGAAGTAAGTCACTGAGATACAAAACAATTAAAATTTACCACTAGAAATTGTTGTTCTACTCCCATACTAACTGAAGGGTATGCTGTAACTGGGGGGGGGGGGAGGGGGGGCTGAGGTGATAGTAATTTCCCAGCCGGTGCAGAATGAGAATGCTGAAACAAAATGTGACCAAATTCTTTCACGTATATTTAAGGAGTATTGCATCTGACACCAGACCCCGTGCAGTCAGTGCAATACCGAGACCCTACGTGGAGTATGTCATACAGTTTTCCAGATCGCAGATAATTTGAGGACATGCAAATCATTACTGAAAAAAGAAGGTGATGAGAACAATAGGTGGAGTAGAGAGTTTATTATGATAAAATATTTCTCTAAATCTACTCCGTCTATATGCTTTGACACTTAATGTAACTTTTAATTTTCCTTTCTAGCCTTATTCATACTCCGTGCTTTTATATTTTGCATCTGAAAAGTAATCTCATATCTTACATTTTATTTTACTTTTACTGCTGTTCTAAATTTTCTACTTTATTCTGTTGCACCTGGCTTATAGATAAAATAGACACATTTGTGAGTCCACAGTATGGAAATGAAGAATTGAGGCAGTATGAGCTGGATGCATGTAGTCTTAAAGGGGGAGTTCTGAGGCAGGGCATGGTGTGTCAGGGAGGATATTGTTTACAAGATGAAATAAGCATCTCTACTCTAGACTTAAGAGGAACTTTTCTCAAGAATTTGTAACGAACATGAGGAATGATCTGCATGGGTGGGTAGGGCTTTCATGCCAGGTGTTTACATTTAAGAACTCGTGATTTAGGTGGTGGAGTGTGGAAGTACAGAACGGGGACAAGGACACAGTAGTAGCTGCCTTCATGGGTTTATTACATAGCGACACTACCACCTTCAACTGACAGATGTATGCTTTATTGAATGTGTCGCAGTCTGCTCATATTCTACAAGACATATGAAAACTAATGGAACAGAACATTGACACCATTGTTGGTAATGATGAAAGCTGTCCTGTGAAATACTAGAATAAGAATGTCAGGACTGAGATTTAGTTTATCCCTTTAGTGTTGAGTGCTATTTTTAGTTTTTCCCATATTACATTTTTGATTGGGAAAAATTTCCTGAGCCAAAGGCCATTTTACACTGCAAACCTAAGGAGAAAATTTACATTTGGCAAACAAGGAAACAAATTTGTCATAAGCTGCCATCCTGTTTGTGACGCACTGAAAACACCCAACAAGGACAAGAGCAATTAAGTGCATACTCAAACCCAGGCAGTGTCTAGAGGCCTTTGTCAAATATGGACCTTGGATATGTGATGCAGCCAAATTAATTACTGTGCTGAAACACTTTAAACATAATCATTACAGGCAATTTTATAGAGTAAACTATATGACTGCATGGGAAAACTAATTTAGTAAAGAGAATGGCACGACTGGTAAAGTATGGCTAAACACTGCATACTAATGCTGTTTTTGAATATTCAGTTCAAAGTGAAACTATTAGTATGTTAAACAGTATCACATGCTTTTTATGCTAATCAGTGTTCTTCCAAGCCATCATATGACCTGAACCCTAGCAAGCTAACCAGGAAGAAGTTTTATTACTGATCTTGAAGAATTATAGTGAAACCTTAATATATGCCCCTAACTAGGAAGTCCTCATATACTAAGTTCTACAGACTGTAATCCATTTTATTTATTTACTTGACATTTATTTGACATTTGTTAACCGGGTTGGTCCAACTGAGCTAATACTCCATTTTCAGTGGAAACCCGAGGAGGAAAGCTCCAATTACTTACAATTATATATATATATGAAATACAGAAGAAAAAAAACTTATTACAGTATAACAAGATAATATGAAAATTCTTTACAATTGCATATGAATGCAGAAAAGGAACTTGTTACTGTAGAATAACAATTGCATAAAAGGAATGCAATGTGGTTGCAGATAAGAGAAATATAGGAAATGATAGGGTGTGGTATTAGATAAGTGAGATGTAGAATAGAGAGAGAGGAAGAGCAGTGTTAGTATAGGCATAGAACAAGTGAAGATATTAGAGAAGATAGTTAAAATGAAATGTTACTATATACATATTTAAAGGATATATGTAGTAAGCTAGCTCTAGGAAGAGAGGAGAAAATACAGTACGACTGAGTCTAGTATTCCTACACGTACACCTTCCTAATACATGCCCCTTTTCCTGCAGAAACTTCAGCCTTCGCTAGTGTAAGTTGTAAAGGAGTCCTGTCAGGTAATTTATCCTTTTTTTGACTGGAACCCAGCAAACCAATGAATGGGGAACTGCCTTGATCATGCAGAGCTGTGCACAGAGGCTGACTGGCTCAGCAAATGCTCTATCGAGAGAATCGTGAAAAGCCCGTTCTGTTTAACATACAATTAGTTTTACTTTAGGGCAGACTTCAAAGTGTTATCAGTTAAATATTTCTCTATCCTTAATTTAGTTTGAGGACCTGTGTACATCTGTTCTTGAAAGGCAGTTCAGGGAACATTAAAAACATGCTTTTAAGAACTGAAAAAAAATCATTCTTGCTGTAAAAGCTGAAATGACATTTGCTTGGATAAGATGATTGCTTAATGAGATAGTTCAATGTTTAGTTTTTAAAGAGTCTGAAAGAGAACATTTTCAGCAAGTACAACAGAGAAAAACTTCAAGTTTTTGCTGG